>NC_057393.1:24153579-24448135 GCF_019320065.1 Cervus canadensis | reverse complement strand
GACAATATACAGCCTTGATGTACTCCTTTCCCAATTTGGAACCAGTCTGTTGTTCCATGTCCAGTTCTAACTGTTGCTTCTTGACCTGCATACAGATTTCTCAGCAGGTAGGTAAGGTTGTCTGGTCTTTCCTTTCTTTAAGCATTTTTCACAGTTTGTTGTGATCTACACAGTAAAAGACCTTAGCATAGTCAATGAAGCAGAAGTAATGCTTCTTTGGGATTCTCTTGCTTTTTCTATGACCCAATGGATGTTGGCAATTTGATCTCTGGTTCCTTTGCATTTTCTAAATCCAGCTGAACATCTGAAAGTTCTCGGTTCATGTACTATTGAAGATTGGCTTGGAGAGTTTTGAGCGTTACTTTGCTAGCATGTGAGATGAGTGAAATTGTGTGGGAGTTTGAACATTCTTTGGCATTGCCTTTCTTTGGAATTGTAATGAAAACTGAACTTTTCCACACTTGTGCCCACTGCTGAGTTTTACAACTTTGCTGGCATATTGAGGGCAGCACTTTCACAACATCATCTTTCAGGATTCGAAATAGCTGAACTAGAATTCCATCACTTCCACTAGCTCTGTTCATAGTGATGCTTCCTAAGGTGCACTGGACTTCTCACTCCAAGATGCCTAGCTCTAGATGAATGACCACATCATCATGGTTATTTGGGTCATTAACATCCTTTTTGTATAGCTCAACTGTGTATTCTTGCCACCTCTTCTTAATACCTTCTGCTTCTGTTACATCCATACCATTTCTGTCGTTTATTGTGCCCATCATCTTATGAAATGTTCCCTTGGTATCTCTCATTTTCTCGAAGAGATCTCTACTGTTGCACATTCTGTTGTTTTCCTCTATTTCTTTTCACTGATCAGTTAGGAAGGCTTTCTTTCTTCCCTTGCTCTTCTTTGGAATTTAGCATTTACATGGGTATATCTATTCTTTTCCTCTTTGCCTTTCTCTTTTCTTCTTTTCTCAGCTATTTGTAAGGCCTCCTCAGAAAACGATTTTGCCTTTTTGCATTTCTTTTTCTTAGGGATAATTTTGATCATTGCCTCCTGTGCAAAGTCACAAACTTCTGTCATTAGTTCTTCAGGCACTCTGTCCATCAGATCTAATCCTTGAATCTATTTGTCACTTTCACTGTATAGTAGTAAGGGATTTGATTTAGGTCTTACCTGAATGGCCTAGTGGTTCCCCTACTTTCTTTAATTTAAGTCTGAATTTTGCAATAAGGAGTTCATGATCTGAGCCACAGTCAGAGCCTGGTATTCTTTTTGCTGACTGTATAGAGCTTCTCCATCTTCAGCTGCAAAGAATATAATCAGTCTGATTTCAATATTGACCATGTGGTGATGTCCATGTGTAGAGTCATCTCTTATGTTTTTGGAAGAGGGTGTTTGCTGTGACCAGTGTGTTCTCTTGGCAAAACTCTTTTAGCCTTTGCCTTGCTTCATGTTGCACTCCAAGGCAAAACTTGCCTGTTACTCCAGGTATCTCTTAACTTCCCACTTTTGCATTCCTGTCCCCTATGATGAAAAGGACAACTTTTTGGTGTTAGTTCTAGAAGATCTTGTAGATCTTCATAGAACCATTCACCTTCAGCTTCTTCAGCCTTAGGGGTTGGAGCATAAACTGTGTTTACTGTGATATTGTATGATTTGCCTTGGAAATGAACAGAGACCCAGTTTACCTCACAGTCAGTCCCTCCCATTAGGATACTTTCACAAGGCTCTTATCCTCATCCATCAGAGAGAAGACAGAATGAAAACCACAATCACAGAAAACTAACCAAACTGATCACATGGATCACAGCTGAGACATACCTTGTTGGCTCACCCAAAACAGATGGGTCATGGTGGAGAGTTCTAATAAAACGTTGTCCACTGGAGAAGGGAATGGCAAGCCACCTCAGCATTCTTATCTTGAGAACCCCATGAACAGTAGGAAAAAACAAAGAGCTATGACACTGAAAGATGAACTCCCCAGCTCAGTAGGTGCCCAACATGCTACTGGAGAAGAGTGGAGAAATACCTCCAGAAGGAATGAAGAGGCTGAGCCAAAGTGTAAAGCCAGTTGTGGATGTGTCTGGTGGTGAAAGTAAAGTCTGATGCTATAAGAACAATATTGCATAGGAACCTGGAATGTTAGGTCCATGAATCTAGGTAAATTGAAAGTGGTCAAACAGGAGATGGCAAGAATGAGCATCAACATTTTAGAAATTAGTGAATTAAAATGTGCTGGAAGCAGTCAGTTCAGTTCAGTTACTCAGTCATGTCCTAATCATTGCGACCCCATGAACTGCAGCATGCCAGGCTTCCCTGTCCATCACCAACTCCCAGAGTTTACTCAGACTCATGTCCATTGAGTTGGTGATGCCATCCAACCACCTCATCCCCTGTCATTCCCTTCTCCTCTCGCCTTCAATCTTTCCCAACATCAGGGACTTTTCAGATCAGTCAGTTCTTTGCATTAGGTGGCCAAAGTATTGGAGTTTCAGCTTCAACATCAGTCCTTCCAGTGAATGTTCAGGACTGATTTCTTTTAGGATGGACTGGTTGGATCTCCTTGCAGCCCAAGGGACTCTCAAGAGTCTTCTCCAAAACCACAGTTCAAAAGCACCAATTCTTTTTTCTTTTTTCCCATTTATTTTTATTAGTTGGAGGCTAATCACTTTACAATATTGTAGTGGGTTTTGTCATACATTGACATGAATCAGCCATGGAGTTACATGTATTCCCCATCCCGATCCCCCCTCCCACCTCCCTCACCACCCGATTCCTCTGGGTCTTCCCAGTGCACCAGGCCTGAGCACTTGTCTCATGCATCCAACCTGGTCTGGTGATCTGTTTCACTATAGATAATATACATGTTTCGATGCTGTTCTCTTGAAACATCCCACCCTCGCCTTCTCCCACAGACTCCAAAAGTCTGTTCTGTACATCTGTGTCTCTTTTTCTGTTTTGCATATGGGGTTATCGTTACCATCTTTCTAAATTCCATATATATGTGTTAGTATGCTGTAATGTTCTTTATCTTTCTGGCTTACTTCACTCTGTATAATGGGCTCCAGTTTCATCCATCTCATTAGAACTGATTCAAATGAATTCCAAAACACCAATTCTTCTGCACTCAGCTTTCTTTCTTTTTTTTTTTTTTTTTTTCATTTATTTTTATTAGTTGGAGGCTAATTACTTCACAACATTGCAGTGGGTTTTGTCATACATTGACATGAATCATCCATGGAGTTACATGTGTTCCCCATCCCTATCCCCCCTCCTACCTCCCTCTCCACCCGATTCCTCTGGGTCTTTCCAGTGCATCAGGCTGGAGCACTTGTCTCATGCATCCCACCTAGGCTGTGATCTGTTTCCCTATAGATAATAAATGTGCTGTTCTCTCGAAACATCCCACCCTCGCCTTCTCCCAGAGAGTCCAAAAGTCTGTTCTGTATTTCTGTGTCTCTTTTTCTGTTTTGCATATAGGGTTACCGTTACCATCTTTCTAAATTCCATATATATGTGTTAGTATGCTGTAATGTTCTTTATCTTTCTGGCTTACTTCACTCTGTATAATGGGCTCCAGTTTCATCCATCTCATTAGAACTGGTTCAAATGAATTCTTTTTAATGGCTGAGTAATATTCCATGGTGTATATGTACAACAGCTTCCTTATCCATTCATCTGCTGATGGGCATCTAGGTTGCTTCCATGTCCTGGCTATTATAAACAGTGCTGCGATGAACATTGGGGTGCATGTGTCTCTTTCAGATCTGGTTTCCTCGGTGTGTATGCCCAGAAGTGGGATTGCTGGGTCATATGGCAGTTCTATTTCCAGTTTTTTAAAAAATCTCCACACTGTTCTCCATAGTGGCTGTACTAGTTTGCATTCCCACCAACAGTGTAAGAGGGTTCCCTTTTCTCCACACCCTCTCCAGCATTTATTGCTTGTAGACTTTTGGATAGCAGCCATCCTGACTGGCGTGTAATGGTACCTCGTTGTGGTTTTGATTTGCATTTCTCTGATAATGAGTGATGTTGAGCATCTTTTCATGTGTTTGTTAGCCATCTGTATGTCTTCTTTGGAGAAATGTCTGTTTAATTCTTTGGCCCATTTTTTGATTGGGTCATTTATTTTTCTGGAATTGAGCTTCAGAAGTTGCTTGTATATTTTTGACATTAATCCTTTGTCTGTTGCTTCATTTGCTTTATTTTCTCCCAATCTGAGGGCTGTCTTTTCACCTTGCTTATAGTTTCCTTTGTTGTGCAAAAGCTTTTAAGTTTCATTAGGTCCCATTTGTTTAGTTTTGCTTTTATTTCCAGTATTCTGGGATGTGGGTCATAGAGGATCCTGCTGTGATTCATGTCGGAGAGTGCTTTGCCTAAGTTCTCCTCTAGGAGTTTTATAGTTTCTGGTCTTACATTTAGATCTTTAATCCATTTTGAGTTTATTTTTGTGTATGGTGTTAGAAAGTGTTCTAGTTTCATTCTTTTACAAGTGGTTGACCAGTTTTCCCAGCACCACTTGTTAAAGAGGTTGTCTTTTTTCCATTGTATATCCTTGCCTCCTTTGTCAAAGATAAGGTGTCCATAGGTTCGTGGATTTATCTCTGGGCTTTCTATTCTGTTCCATTGGTCTATATTTCTGTCTTTGTGCCAGTACCATACTGTCTTGATGATGGTGGCTTTGTAGTAGAGCCTGAAGTCAGGCAGGTTGATTCCCCCAGTTCCATTCTTCTTTCTCAAGATTACTTTGGCTATTCGAGGTTTTTTGTATTTCCATACAAATTGTGAAATTATTTGTTCTAGTTCTGTGAAAAATACCGTTGGTAGCTTGATAGGGATTGCATTGAATCTAATAGATTGCTTTGGGTAGAATAGCCATTTTGACAATATTGATTCTTCCAATCCATGAACACGGTATGTTTCTCCATCTGTTTGTGTCCTCTTTGATTTCTTTCATCAGTGTTTTATAGTTTTCTATGTATAGGTCTTTTGTTTCTTTAGGTAGATGTACTCCTAAGTATTTTATTCTTTTTGTTGCAATGGTGAATGGTATTGTTTCCTTAATTTCTCTTTCTGTTTTTTTCATTGTTAGTGTATAGGAATGCAAGGGATTTCTGTGTGTTAATTTTATATCCTGCAAATTTACTATATTCATTGATTAGCTCTAGTAATTTTCTGGTAGAGTCTTTAGGGTTTTCTATGTAGAGGATCATGTCATCTGCAAACAGTGAGAGTTTCACTTCTTCTTTTCCTATCTGGATTCCTTTTACTTCTTTTTCTGCTCTGATTGCTGTGGCCAAAACTTCCAACACTATGTTGAATAGTAGTGGTGAGAGTGGGCACCCTTGTCTTGTTCCTGATTTCAGGGGAAATGCTTTCAATTTTTCACCATTGAGGGTGATGCTTGCTGTGGGTTTGTCATATATAGCTTTTATTATGTTGAGGTATGTTCCTTCTATTCCTGCTTTCTGGAGAGTTTTAATCATAAATGAGTGTTGAATTTTGTCAAAGGCTTTCTCTGCATCTATTGAGATAATCATATGGTTTTTATCTTTCAATTTGTTAATGTGGTGTATTACATTGATTGATTTGTGGATATTAAAGAATCCTTGCATTCCTGGGATAAAGCCCACTTGGTCATGGTGTATGATTTTTTTAATATGTTGTTGGATTCTGTTTGCTAGAATTTTGTTAAGGATTTTTGCATCTATGTTCATCAGTGATATTGGCCTGTAGTTTTCTTTTTTTTTGTGGCATCTTTGTCTGGTTTTGGAATTAGGGTGATGGTGGCCTCATAGAATGAGTTTGGAAGTTTACCTTCTTCTGCAATTTTCTGGAAGAGTTTGAGTAAGATAGGTGTTAGCTCTTCTCTAAATTTTTGGTAGAATTCAGCTGTGAAGCCATCTGGTCCTGGGCTTTTGTTTGCTGGAAGATTCTGATTACAGTTTCGATTTCCTTGCTTGTGATGGGTCTGTTAAGATCTTCTATTTCTTCCTGGGTTCAGTTTGGAAGGTTATACTTTTCTAAGAAATTTGTCCATTTCATCCAATTTGTCCATTTTATTGGCATAGAGCTGCTGGTAGTAGTCTCTTATGATCCTTTGTATTTCAGTGTTGTCTGTTGTGATCTCTCCATTTTCATTTCTAATTTTGTTAATTTGGTTCTTCTCTCTTTGTTTCTTAATGAGTCTTGCTAATGGTTTGTCAATTTTGTTTATTTTTTCAAAAAACCAGCTTTTAGCTTTGTTGATTTTTGCTATGGTCTCTTTAGTTTCTTTTGCATTTATTTCTGCCCTAATTTTTAAGATTTCTTTCCTTCTGCTAACCCTGGGGTTCTTCATTTCTTCCTTCTCTAATTGCTTTAGGTGTAGAGTTAGGTTATTTATTTGGCTTTTTTCTTGTTTCTTGATGTAAGCCTGTAATGCTATGAACCTTCCCCTTAGCACTGCTTTTACAGTGTCCCATAGGTTTTGGGTTGTTGTGTTTTCATTTTCATTCATTTCTATGCATATTTTGATTTCGTTTTTTATTTCTTCTATGACTTGTTGGTTATTCAGAAGCGTGTTATTTAGCCTCCATATGTTTGAATTTTTAACAAATTTTTTCCTGTAATTGAGATCTAATCTTACTGCACAGTGGTCAGAAAAGATGACTGGAATGATTTCAATTTTTTTGAATTTTCCAAGACCAGATTTATGACCCAGGATGTGATCTATTCTGGAGAAGGTTCTGTGTGCACTTGAGAAAAAGGTGAAATTGATTGTTTTGGGGTGAAATGTCCTATAGATATCAATTAGGTCTAGCTGGTCCATTGTGTCATTTAAGGTTTGTGTTTCCTTGTTAATTTTCTGTTTAGTTGATCTATCCATAGTTGTGAGTGGGGTATTAAAGTCTCCCACTATTATTGTGTTACTATTAATTTCCTTTTTCATACTCGTTAGCATTTGCCGTACATATTGCGGTGCTCCTATGTTGGGTGCATATATATTTATAATTGTTATATCCTCTTCTTGGATTGATCCTTTGATCATTATGTAGTGTCCTTCTTTGTCTCTTTTCACATCCTTTATTTGAAAGTCTATTTTATCTGATATGAGCATTGCGACTCCTGCTTTCTTTTGTTCTCCGTTTACGTGAAATATTTATTTCCAACCCTTCACTTTTAGTCTGTATGTGTCTCGTGTTTTGAGGTGGGTCTCTTGTAGACAGCATATATAGGGGTCTTGTTTTTGTATCCATTCAGCCAATCTTTGTCTTTTGGTTGGGGCATTCAACCCATTTACATTTAAGGTAATTATTGATAGGTGTGGTCCCGTTGCCATTTACTTTGCTGTTTTGGGTTCACGTTTATACTGTTTCCTGTCTAGAGAAGATCCTTTAGCATTTGTTGAAGAGCTGGTTTGGTGGTGCTGAATTCTCTCAGCTTTTGCTTGTCTGTAAAGCTTTTGAATTCTCCTTCATATCTGAATAAGATCCTTGCTGGATACAGTAATCTAGGTTGTAGGTTATTCTCTTTCATTACCTTACGTATGTCCTGCCATTCCCTTCTGGCCTGGAGGGTTCTATTGATAGATCAGCTGTTATCCTTATGGAATCCTTTGTGTGTTATTTGTTGTTTCTCCCTTGCTGCTTTTAATATTTTTCTTTGTGTTTGATCTTTGTTAATTTGATAATATGTGTCTTGGGTGTTTCGCCTTGGGTTTATCCTGTTTGGGACTCTCTGGGTTTCTTGGACTTGGGTGGCTATTTCCGTCCCCATTTTAGGGAAGTTTTCAGCTATTATCTCCTCGAGTATTTTCTCATGGCCTTTCTTTTTGTCTTCTTCTTCTGGGACTCCTATGATCTGAATGTTGGGGCGTTTCACATTGTCCCAGAGTTCCCTGAGGTTGTCCTCATTTCTTTTGATCCTTTTTTCTTTTTTCCTCTCTGCTTCATTTATTTCCACCATTTTATCTTCTACCTCACTTATCCTATCTTCTGTCTCCGTTATTCTACTGTTGGTTCCCTCCAGAGTGTTTTTGATCTCATTTATTGCATTATTCATTTTTAATTGACTCTTTTTTTTTCTTCTAGGTCTTTATTAAACATTTCTTGCATCTTTTCAATCTTTGTCTCCAGGCTATTTATCTGTAACTCCATTTTGTTTTCAAGATTTTGGATCATTTTTATTATCATTATTCTAAATTCTTTTTCAGGTAGATTCCCTATCTCCTCCTCTTTTGTTTGACTTGGTGGGCATTTTTCATGTTCCTTTACCTGTTGGGTATTTCTCTGCCTTTTCATCTTGTTTAGATTGCTGTGTCTGGAGTGGGCTTTCTGTATTCTGGAGGTCTGTGGTTCCTTTTTATTGTGGAGGTTTTACCCAGTGGGTGGGGTTGGACGATTGGCTTGTCAAGGTTTCCTGGTTAGGGAAGCTTGCATCGGTGTTCTGGTGCGTGGAACTTGATTTCTTCTCTCTGGAGTGCAATGGAGTGCCCAGTAATGAGTTTTGAGATGGGTCTATGTGTTAGGTGTGACCTTGGGCAGCCTGTATGTTGGCGTTCAGGGCTATGTTCCTGCGTTGCTGGAGAATTTGTGTGGTATGTCTTGCTCTAAAACTTATTGGCTCTTGGGTGGTGGTTGGTTTCAGTGTAGGTATGGAGGCTTTTGGATGGTCTCTTATTACTTAAAGTTCCATGTATTCAGGAGTTTTCTGGTGTTCTCAGGTTTTGGGCCTACGTCTCCTGCCTTTGGATTTCAGTTTTATTCTTCCAGTAGTCTCAAGACTTCTCCTACTATACAGCACTGATAATAAAACTTCTAGGTTAATGGCGAAAGATTCTCCCCTGTGAGGGACGCCCAGAGAGGTTCACAGAGTTACATGAAGAAGAGGAGAGGGAGGAGGGAGATAGAGATGAGTAGGAGGAGAAAAAGGGGGGCTCAAGAGGAGAGAGACAGATCTACGCAGTTGTCTGTTCCCAGAGTGTTCTCTGTAGCCCAGATACCCACAAAGATTCACAGAATTGGATTGGGAAGAGAAGGGGAAAGGAGGAAATAGAGGTGTTCTGAGGTAGAAAACGGAGAGTCAAGATTGGGAGAGAGTAAGCAACACACTCCTGAATAAAAATGGGAACTGAATATTGGATTCTTAAATGTCCACAATTTATATCATATACTGAAAAACAAAGATTAAAAATCTAGAGTAGAGGTTAGACTCTTAAAAATACTATATTAAAAACAAAAACCAAAACACAAAAAAAAATTTTAGAAATATATATGAAGTTCGGTTTAAAAATAGGGCTTCTCTTTTTTTTTTTTTTTTTTTTGGTAAGGTTATAGTGTAATGAAAATGAAAATTAAGGAGTAGTAGAGGAGTAATAGAGGACTTTAAAAGGAAATAAGAGAAAAAAAATGGAAAATAGAAGAGAAACAGGAAAAAAAAAAGAAAAAAAAATTTTTCCTAATTAGAAAAATCGTAAAAATCTATGAAAATGAAAGTTAAGGAGTAATGGGGGAGTAATAGGGAATTTTAAAATAAAAGAGAAAAAAGAAAAAAGAAAAAAAATTTTTACAAAAAGTAAAAATATATCTAGGAATTTCTCTGGAGCTGTTGCGGTCACTGTGGGTTCGGTTCAGTTTCAGATAGCTTGTCGTTCCAGCTTACACTTCTCGATATCTATAGGCCCCTTCTGGTGTAGTCGGTATTGCCTACAGGGATTTTAATCTGTTGCACCGGTCCCTTCTGAAGCGGTTCCCTTTGTTTATTTGGCTTCTGTTTGCCTGTCTCTTCAGTGCCTCATTTCCGCCCTGACACAGGCGGGCGGAGGTGGTCTCTTATTCAGGTTGCTAGTTCCGTCGCGCTGCGGGGAGGGGCTGGCGCTGCTTTCCCCATCTACGCTGCTCAGGCTCCCGGTTGTTCTATATGGAGCGTGCCCTGTGATGCGCGCAGTTCCAGCCCTCGGGTGTTCCACAAAAGCGCAGAGCAAAAAGCTGCGCCTGCTTTTTGTGCCTACCCTGTCCGAGCGGCTCAGGCAGCCAGAAGCTTGATGGGCGCACTCTCCCCAGGTGCGGCGCAGCTTCCGCCCTCCGCGTCCCCAGCCCCAGTCCGTGCCCGCGCCAGTCGGGTGCCTGCGCCCTGTGTCTCGCCGTGACCCTCCCGGTGGATGTCGACCATCCAGAATCTCAGGAGGTCTTTGATTAGAAACTGGAGGCCTGTTTGCAGTATGGTAGGGGATGCAGTCCTTGGGGCCGAGCCTGCCCCTTTCCCCTCCCCCCTGCCTCCTGCCTCCGGCGGGGCGGGGCTGGGCCAGTCCGCAGCCTGCGAGCTCTTCTCTGGACTTGCTCGGTCCCTTTGTTCTGCGAACGGCCGGCAGTGTGTTCGGGCCGGTTAATTTTCTCTCTCTCTTTTGCTGTCCCACAGTTTAAGTTGGTAACTCACAAAAGCTCCCTCCGATTGTCCTCAGGGCACTCAGGCCCAGTCCTTACCCTAAGCAATGCCGCCCGCTTCTCTCCGTTCTGCCTCCACTTGCTGGTGGTGGATGCGGGCGTCTGGGGTACTTTTCTGCTGGGAGTTGCTTTTAGGCACATAATCTGTGAGTTTTATTTATTGTTCCCCTCCCAGTCAGGTTGCCCTCCGAGATTCTAAAACTTCCCCCAGACCCGCCAGTGCGAGGGTTTCCTGGTGTTTGGAAACTTCCTCTATTGAGACTCCCTTCCCGGGACGGATCTCTGGCCTTAGCTCTTTTGTCTCTCTTTTTATCTTTTATATTTTGTCCTACCTCCTTTCGAAGACAATGGGTTGCTTTTCTGGGCGCCTGATGACCTCAGCTAGCGATCAGAAGTTGTTTTGTGAAGTTTGCTCTGCGTTCAGTTATTCTTTTGATGAATTTGTAGGAGAGAAAGTGGTCTCCCCGTCCTATTCCTCTGCCATCTTGGCTCCTCCCCCTCAGCTTTCTTTATAGTCCAACTCTCACATCCATACATGACTATTGGAAAAACCATAGCTTTGACTAGATGGACCTTTGTTGGCAAAGTAATGTCCTTGATTTCAAATATGCTGTCTGGGTTGGTCATAACTTTTCTTGCAAAGAGCAAGTGTCTTTTAATTTCATGGCTGCAGTCACCATCTGCATTAATTCTGGAGCCCAAGAAAATGAAGTCTTTTACTGTTTCCATTGTTTCTCCATCCATTTGCCATGAAGTGATGGGACCAGATGCCATGATCTTAGTTTTCTGAATGTTGAGTTTTAAGCCAACTTTGTCACTCTCCTGTTTCACTCTCCTCAAGAGGCTCTTTAATTCTTTGCTTTCTGTCATACGGGTGGTGTCATCTGCATATCAGAGATTATTGATATTGATTCCAGCTTGTGCTGGCAATCTTGATTCCTGCTTGTGCATCCAGCTTCTGATTCCAGCTTGAGCTGGAGTGGGTGAATTTGATTCAGATTACCATTATATCTACTACTGTGGCAAGGATCCATTAGAAGAAATCTAGTAACCCTTGTAGTCAACAAGAGTCCAAAATGCTGCACTTGGGTGCAATCTCAAAAACGAAAGAATGATCTCTGTTCGTTTCCAAGACAAACCATTCAATACCACAGTAATCCAAGTCTATGCCACAACCAATATTGCTGAAGAAGCTGAAGTTGAATGGTGCTAGAATCCAGACTTGGGCACAAAGCTGATGAGAGGAATGTAGGCCTGTATGAGCATTTTCCTTTCACTGGATACTAGTTCTTCACATAACTGCCCAATGTAGCATTTTTCCTCGCCAACCCCCTAGTTCACTGTATCATCCACTTATCTAGTCTTTCCTCCTCCACCCTTTTCTGTTAGTGAATATATTGGTTCACTTAAGCCAGTATTTACTGAGTACTCTTTCTGTCCAGTGTCTAGCACACTGTGTTGCTGTTAGTGTCCCACACAAAGATGATACAAAGATGATCATATTGTGGAGGAAGTTGTGCTCTGCTCCAAGGTAATGATAAACAGATAAGTTTATTGCAGGGATGTAAGTGCTATGAATAGTTTTATCTAAAACAATCCTAGGATTCTGGAGGAGAACAAAATGGGAATTTACTATAACTGAGGGACATTGAAGAAAAAGAATGAGTCAAGGCAAGAGAAGGGTTGGGTATGCATCTGAAGCTGGGGAAATTCTGGGCTGAAATCTGAAAAGTGCAATCTAGAGTCTAATCATTCCTAGAAAAACTGACCATCAAAGACTGCCTGCCAGTCCTTACATTTTCAAAACAAAAAATATGGTCCCAGGGTAATTCAGCTGAGCATTACAATCTGGAACTCCTGGTCTAGTTAGCCAACTCTCGTATAACTACTAGATCAGTGTTTCACAAACTGTATACACGAGTAACTATCTAGAGATCTTGGTTAAGTACAGATCCTGATTCATGAGGTCTAGCATGGAGTCTAAGACTCTACATGTATGACAGCCTCCCTCACAGTACCAGTGTTGCTGATCTGGGGACCACATATTGAATGACAGAGTACTATAGAAATATCATGTGAGAAAGAAAGATTCCCTGTTTCAAATCTGGGCAGCCAAAAGGTAATTTCTAAAACACAAATCAATAGAGTACAGAGTCAGAAGCCTCATCAACACAGTAAGAGAGGAAATTTTCACTAATTGATTCTAATTTGCCACCAAATCATCATCAACACAAATTATTAGAGCGACACCGCATAAAAGGATGCTCACTGGTTTGGTAATGGAGCCTGTGAAGGCTCCTGAGCTCCCCATCCATCAGTGGCTTCTCTTGTCATGCTATCTAATGTACAGTTATAGTGATAGGCCCACATTTCTCCCATTTCACACATGAGTCCGTTTCTATGAGAGAAGTGACAAATAGGAAGTGTAAATATGGATCTGGTACGTGATTCAAAAAGACTGCCTGCCAGTCCTGCTCACTCAGCTCCTATTCTCTCTGTCTAACTTATCCTACATGGGGATTCATGTGCATGTCAGGGAATATTGGAACGGATTGAAACAAAGTCTTCCATCCAATTTCACTGTAGATTTCAAGTAACAGTGTAAGATGGCTTGGGCAAAATGCTTCCAGAAGCCTGTATCAGTTCACATTGGAAAACCTACTCAATTTTAGATATATTGAATGTTTAACAATATGTCACTGTTTGAAACTCAAAAGGACTGCTTCCAGGGTTTCACAGGCTCCTTCTGGTTCTCTGTTCCCTTTGCCACAAACGATAATGTTATTTGTATTATCCTGCTTGTCAGCCAGACTTTTCCCATGCCATGTGGTAGAATTCTACTAAAATGTGGACCTAGGTTCTGAGCATAGTGAGACTGGTTTAATTAGTGCTCTTTACTAGGTAGTGACCCCCCCAAAGCATGGATGGAATATCTTAGAAGCATAAAGGAAAGCTCCTCACCCTGTATATGCTGCATCGAAATCTCTTGTCAATTGAAAAAAAGAGAGAACAGACTTGTGGACACAGTGAGAGAAGGAGAGGGTGTATATATTGCCTCTCTCTTGAGCCTCCCTGCCCTCCCCAAATCCCACCCCTCCAGGTCATCCCAGAGCCCTGGGCTGACCTCTCTGTGTCATATAGCAATTTCTCACCAGCTTCTTTGCACATGGTAGTGTATATATGTTGATGCTACTTTCTCCATTGATCCCACTCTCTCTTTCCCTCTACTGTGTCCCTATCATTTACATCATTTATTAGTATGGTACTTTCATCACAATTAATGAATCAATATTGATACATTACTTTTAGCTAATGTCCATGCATTATTCAGGTTAACTGAGTTTTTCACTAGAGTTCTTTTCTGTTCAAGGATCCCATACAGAACACCGCATGCCATTTAGTCATCAGAACTCCTTAGAATTCTCTCCAGTCTGTCAGTTTCTTAGTCTTCCCTTGTTGATTATGCCCTTGAGGGTTTTGAGCTTACGACTTTGAGAGAGTTTGTAGAATGGCCTTCATCTGTGGTTTGCCTGATATTTTCCTTATGGTTAGAATGAGGTATTATGTTTTCTCAAAGACAACCACAGAGGTAAGGTGCTATTTCATCATATCGAATCAAGGGTTCATACTGTGAGCATGACTCATCATTGTTGATATTAACTTTGATCACCTAGGCAGGTATAGTGTTGGTCACATTTCTCCACTGTAAGTTTATTCCTTCTCTTCTTCCTTTCCATACCATACTTTTTGTAATAAAACTGCAATACTCAGCCCATACTTGAGGACTGGAGAGTTATGCTCTACCTCCTTGAGAGTGAGCATCTGTATAAATTATTTGAAATTCTCTTTCATGAAAGATTTGTCTGTTCTCCCATTTTTATTTAATCATATATACATACAAATGAATTTATTGAATTAATTTTATACTTTGGGTTGCTGTGCTGTGCTTAGTCGCTCATTCATGCCCAACTCTTTGCAACCACATGGACTGTAGCCCACTAGACTCCTCTGTCCATGCAGATCTCCACGCAAGAATACCGGAGTGGGTTGCCATGCCCTCCTCCAGAGTTATGATCCTTTAAAATGTTTAACTATTGGACGCTCCTTCAGTTGGCTTCTGTATCCCTTTGGCAAACCCCCATTATTGTATGAGTGTATATTTGAGCACTTCTTTACTTCCTGGCACTACCCAAAGTTCCAGGCACATATTACATATTTTTCACCCAGTCTTACAGCCGTCCAAAGAATGGTATTAAAAACCTGGATCTGGATACTAGGCGTACTTTTGCCAGCTACTGTGAAATAGTTTTTAGGTGCTCTGAGCTGACAGAGCTAGGGGATATATGCATGAATAGTAACATGTATGCATATGCTCAAGCACACACACATATGATCTATATTTATCTTAAGCTAAGTATAAGGTCATAATAATGTCTTCAACTCTAAGGCATTACTACTATGCTAATTTAGCCTTCTCTTATTTAGCTATAATCCTATAATCTCCAACTTCCACAGTGAGAATCCTGGCTCCTAATATCGACTATTTATTTACTTATATTCTATTCCAGTATCTATGTATAGTGATTTTAGGATTGTAAACCTGTATCTCTGTGGGGAAAGAACTTTATCATCTTATATACAGTTATTATATACATGAACCGTGAACTTCCAGATGTTCAAGCTGGTTTTAGAAAAGGCAGAGGAACCAGAGATCAAATTGCCAACAACCGCTGGATCATCAAAAAAGCAAGAGAGTTCCAGAAAAACATCTATTTCTGCTTTATTGACTATGCCCAAGCCTTTAACTGTGTGGATCACAATAAACTATGGAAAATTCTGACAGAGATGGGAATACCAGACCACCTGACCTGCCTCTTAAGAAACCTGTATACAGGTCAAGAAGAAACAGTTAGAACTGGACGTGGAACAACAGACTGGTTGCAAATAGGAAAAGGAGAACATCAAGGCTGTATATTGTCACCCTGCTTATTTAACTTATATGCAGAGTACATCATGAGAAACGTTGGGCTGGATGAAGCACAAGCTGTAATCAAGATTTCCAGGAGAAATATCAATAACCTCATATATACAAATGACACCACCTTTATGGCAAAAAGTGCAGAAGAAGCCTATTAATGAAAATGAAAGAGGAGAGTGAAAAAGTTGGCTTAAAGCTCAACATTTAGAAAACTAAGATCATGGCATCCGATCCCATCACTTCATGGCAAATAGATGGGGAAACAGTGGCTAACTTTTATTTTTCTGGGCTCCAAAACCACTGCAGATGGTGACTGCAGCCATGAAATTAAAAGACACTTACTCCTTGGAAGGAAAGTTATGACCAACCTATACAGCATATTAAAAAACAGAGACATTACTTTGTCCACAAAGGTCTATCTAGTCAAGGCTATGGTTTTTCCAGCGGTCATGTATGGATGGGAGAGTTGGAGTATAAACAAAGCTGAGCACCAAAGAATTGATGCTTTTGAACTGTGGTGTTGGAGAAGATTCTTGAAAGTCCCTTGGACAGCAAGGAGATCCAACCAGTCCATCCTAAAGGAGATCAGTCCTGGGTGTTCATTGGTAGGACTAATGTTGAAGCTGAAACTCCAATACTTTTGCCACCTGATGTGAAGAGCTGACTCATTTGAAAAGAACCTGGTGCTGGGAAAGATTGAGGGCAGGAGGAGAAGGGGACGACAGAGGATGAGATGGTTGGATGGCATCACCGACTCAATGGACATGTGTTTGGGTGAACTCCGGAAGTGGTGATGGACAGGGAGGCCTGGCGTGATGCAGTTCATGGGGTCCCAAAGAGTCGGGCACAACTGAGTGACTGAATTGATACAGTTATTAAATGCAGTTCCTTTTATGTTTATCCTTTTGGAATTCAGTAATTTCTAAATTACAGTTCCTTATATCATTAGCTGCTTCAATAAAGTGGTTCAGTATATTTGTTGAACAAAAATGATTTTTTTAAAATCAGATTCTCTCTTTCATCCTGGGATGTTAACATTTACTCTCAGTGTTACACATTTAAATGATGCCATGCATGTGGTTTATAGTTTCATACATTTAGTTCCATTACCTTAAACATTCCCTTGGGGCTTCCCTTGTAACTCAGTTGGTAAAGAATCTGCCTACAATGAAGGAGAACTGGATTCGATTCCTGAGTTGGAAAGATCCCCTGGAGAAGGAAATGGCAACCCACTTCAGTGTTCTTGCCTGGAGAATCCCATGGACAGAGGAGCCTGGCAGGCTATAGTCCATAGGGTCCCAAGAGTCAGACATGACTTAGCAACTAAGCCACCACAAACATTCTCTTATGCTTCAACTATTCAACTCCCTCAACCCCTGTTTCTAGTTGTGCCTTTTTCAGAATGTTAAATATTTGAAGTCATACAGTGTGTAGCCTTTGCAGACTAAATTCCATAACTTAGCAATATACATTTAAGATTCCTCCATGTTTCTTCATGACTGACAGCTCATTGAAAAAAAAAATTCTTGAATGATATTCTTTTATAAGTATATGCCACATTTTGTGTATACATTATCCTCTTAAGGATATCTTGGTTCTTGGTTGCTTTCTGTTTGGGGACATTATGAATAAAACTGCAGTAAACATTCAAAGGAAGGTTTTTATTTGCACATACATTTTCAAGTCTGGGTAAACCTAGACATATGATTGTGGGTCATATGATAAGATGATGTTAAAATTTGTTAAGAAATTGACAAACTGCCTCCCTACATGACTATATCATCTTCATTTTTACAGGGAAATAGTAAGAGTTCCTGTTGCTCCACATCTCACCAGCACTTGACAGTTAATATTTTATGTTTTAGACATTCTAATAGATATATAGTAGTATCTTATCATCTTAATTTGCAATTCGCTAATGACAAGTGAGGAGAAGGCAATGGCACCCTACTCTAGTACTCTTGCCTGAGAAATCCCATGGACGGAGGAGCCTGGCAGGCTACAGACCATGGGGTTGCGAAGAGTCGGACACGACTGAGCGACTTCACTTTCACTTTTCACTTTCATGCATTGGAGAAGAAATGGCAACCCACTCTAGTATTCTTGCCTGGAGAATCCCAGGGATGGGAGCCTGGTGGGCTGCCGTCTATGGGGTCATACAGAGTCGGACACGACTGACGTGACCTAGCAGCAGCAGCAATGACAAGTGATGTTGAGCATTTTTTCGTAGGATTATTTGAAATATGTAAATCTTTGGTAATGATCTATTAAGATCTTATACTCATTTTCCAAGTAGCTTGTATAGTTTATTATTGTTCAGTTTTAAATGCATTGGTATATTTTAATATAAATTGTTAGTCAGAAAATTATCTTGCAAATATTTCTACCAGACTTTTCATTCTCTTAACTGAGTCTTTCACAGAGCAGACATTTTTTGATTTAGTAAAGTCTAGCTCATCAGTTTTTTTTTCATGGATTGAACTCTTGATATTTTGTTTAAAATCTTTTCACCTAACTCAAGGTGATGGTGGTTTTCTTCTGATTTGCATTTAAGTTTATGCTACATTTTAAGTTAATTTTTGCACAAGGTCTAGATGTAGACTATATATATATATATATATATATACACACACACACACATATATATAGTTCCAAGAACTTTTTCTTAAAAGGATAATATTGTAAAGTAATTAGCCTCCAACTAATAAAAATAAATGGGAAAAAAAAGACTTTTTCCTCTACTAGACTGACTTTACTTTCTTGTCAGAACTGTTGACTCTATTTTTATCGGTCTGTTTCTGGGCTTCCTACACTGTTACGTTGATTTATGTGTCTATTCTTTGCCAGTGCCACACTGTTTTGAGTTCTATATTACTATAAATATTGAAATCACATAAGTCTTTCAGCTTTTCTTCTTCAATATTGTGTTAGCTATTCTAGACCTTTTGCTTCTCCACATCAACTTTAGAATCAGTTATTCAATATCTACAAAATAGACTGCTGGGATTTTACTTAGGATTGTGTTTAATCTATAGATCAAGTTAGGAAAATTTTAAATCCTAAAATATTGTGTCTTACATTCCATTAGCATAAACTAATTCTTCATTTACTTAGATCTTAATTTTGCTCATTAGAGTTTTGTAGTTTTCTTCATTTGTTTAGTTAGATTACAAATATAGATATAGTACAACCTATATTACATACATTTAATATGCCTAAATATTTAATGGGTTTTGTTGCTAGTACACATGGTATTGCTTTTTAGATTTAAAATTTCAGTTTAATATTACTAGTGTTTTTATAAAGCTATTTATTTTTGTACATCAGCCTTATATTCTGTGATCTTGCTGTATTTACTTATTAGCTGCTGGAGATTTTTGTCAATTCTTTGGAGGGTTTATTTTTTCCCCCACCTGAAAAGAGAAACATTTATATATTTCTTTCCATGATTACCTTTTATTTAATTTTCTTATCTTATTGCGCTAAGACTTTTAGTATGATTTTGAAAAGAAGAGGTAGAAAGAATATCCTTCTCTTGTTTCAATTCTAGAGAGATGGTACCTAGAATCTTAAGTATAATGTATGTTTTATGTAAATGTTCTTATTTAAGTAGGAGTCCCTCTCCCTAGTTTACCAATAATATTTATTATGAATGACTATTTTTTTAGATATTTCCCAATGCTTTTCCTACATCAATTGATATGACCATGTAATTTGTGTTCTTTAAGTCTTTGATCTGGAGAATTGCATTGACTGATTTTCTAATATTCAACTGAACAATCCTTATGTACCTGGAGTATATTTCACTAGATTGTGGTGTATAATTATTTTGCTTTCATTGCTGAATTCAGTTTGCTAATTTTTTGCTAAGGATATTTTTATCTATGTTCATCAAAGATGTTGATTTGTTATTTCCTTTTTTTATAATGCCTTTGCCTGGTTTTGGTCTTAAAGTAAGGTTAACCTTATAGGATTATTTGGAAAATACCTGCTTCTATTTTCAGGTAGAGGTTATGGATCATTCTTAAATTTGTAGAGTTAACTGCTGCTAAGCTGCCAAGTCATTTCAGTCATGTCTGACTCTGTGCGACCAGGCTCCGCTGTTCCTGGGATTCTCCAGGCAAGAACACTGGAGTGGGTTGCCGTTTCCTTCTCCAATGCATGAAAGTGAAAAGTGAAAGTGAAGTCACGCAGTCCTGTCTGACTCTTCATGACCCCATGGACTGCAGCCTACCAGGCTCCTCTGTCCATGGGATTCTCCAGGCAAGAGTACTGGAGTGGGTTGCCATTGCCTTCTCCGGTAGAGTTAACTAGACATTCCTTAAGTATTTGATCTGTGTTTTCTTTCTTGGAAGGGTATTCATTATTGATTTGATTTCCTTAGTAGACAAAGAGTTATTCGTGCTATCTATTTCTCCTTTTGTGAATTTTGGTAGCTTGTTTCTTTCAAAGAATTGGTCCATTTTGTCTAAATTAATCAAAAGAATGTGGTATAGATTTGTTTGCAGTGTTTCATTTTTATCATTTTAATATCCATAGAATTAGTAGCAATGACTTTATTTCCTTTGTGAAGCTGATAATTTCTTTTTCTCTGTTTTTCTTCAGTCTGGCTAGATGTTTGCTAATTTTATTAACATCAGTAAAAGAACTAACTTTTGGTTCATTTGATTTTCTCAACTCTTTTACTCTTTTCAGTACTCTGATTTCTGCTCCAATTTTTATTAGCTTTTTTTTTTTTTTCTTTTATAAGCCTAAACTTCTCTTCTATCTCTAGCTTCATGAAATGGAAACTTTAGTTTTTGATTTTAGGTATTTATTCTTTATAAATTATGAATTTAATGTTGTATATTTCCCTCTAAACACTGTCTTCTCTGTACCCCTCAAATTTTGATGAGTTGTGATTTTATTTTCATTTAATTAAAAATATGTTTAATTTTCTATTGACAATTCTTTAACTCATAGGTTATTTAGAAGTGTGTAGTTGTATTTCTTGGCAAATACTTGAGTGTTTCCAGCTCTCTTTCTGCTATGATTTCTAGTTTATTTCCATCTTGGTCTGAAAATGTACTTATCATTCCTACTCTTTAAATTTGTTGCGATTCATTTTATGGCCCTGAATACAGTTTATCTAGGAAAATGTTTCATGTGAGCTAGGGCTTCTCTAATGATTCCTTCTCAGAGAAAGTCTGTTTTGTAGTTCTTTCAGCTGTAATCCATTATAATATTACTGGAGTCCTGTTGGAATAGTGATAGGGTACAGGAGAAAGGAGAAAGGAAGTAATTTATAGTTTTATGCTTAAAGTTCAGTCTTTGGCCTGTGACCTTTGTGTTTCTTCTTGGATAGCTTCCCTACATTCCTTTAGTTAAGACAGGAAGACATAGAGAGCTGGAATGAGAGGAATTCTCTTTTTCTACAGCACTGGAATTGGTTCTGGTACCCTGTATACCTGCTAGAGATTTGACTTTTATTATAGCAAAGACCATGGGCATATTTCACAAGGATTACTCTTCCCCTCCCTCTGCCAATACTGTAGGCTTTATCAGATCAGTTCAGTTCAGTTGCTCATTCATGTCCAACTCTTTGTGACCCCATGGACTACAGCACACCAAGCCTCCCTGTCTATCACCAACTCCCAGAGTTTACCCAAACTCATGTCCGTTGTGTCGGTGATGCCATCCAAATATCTCATCCTCTGTTATCCCCTTATCAGATCTTCACTAGTCAAAAAAAACCTGGTGAGGTTCTTGGAGATAAATACCATGAAAATATGGGGGCTCCATCCAAAGAGTGAGAGCCCAAGATTTCTGATTCTCAGGCTAGTCCACACTCAGACTCCAGCAGTTTATTAAAATTATCATATAAGCATATCTACCAGTTTATTTTGCTATATACCTGCTCTACATAAACAGATCTCCTCTGTGGTTTTCTGATTTATCTGTCTATACAGGTATCAGTATAGCAGTTAACCCAGTAAACTCAGTTTTCAGATTAGTCTAAGAAAGTCATTGATTTTTAGTTTGTTCAGAGTTTTCTTTTATATAAGGGAAAGAATGTTGGCTTCCATACAGTATGTGTTTGAGCTAACATGGAAGGTAACACCTTTCATTTTGAAAAGTCACACCCATTTAGTTCTGAGAATTTTCATGTACTTGAGAAGTTTTAGCCTTCTATTTCTCTATTCCTGCAATTTCATTGGAAAATCCTGAATGTCAGTCTGTGGGATGGTTTCATTTGGGTTAATCAATTTCTCCAGAGAAGAGTTCTATAATCTTCTACCTAGATATGTATACCTCAAAGCCAGTGTTCTTTGAGTTGAACAAAAGCAGGGGGATGGGCATCTCAGTGGTCAGTATATAGACTGTTAGTCAATTCCTGAATGTCAGTGATGTTCTTGGATGTTCCCAACCCAGGGACTGAACCCAGGTCTCCCTCATTGCAGATGGATTCTTTACCAGCTGAGCCACCAGGGAAGCCCAGTCAATTCCTGAATGTCAGTGAACCACAAAATCCTATCCTCCAATGTTCGACCTTCATCTAACTCCAAAGGCACTCTGCTTATTACTCTCCGGGGAATAAATCTTTCCTCCTCGTATGTGAAGAAGAGATCTGTTTGCTTCAGTAAAGTGAAGGAGGATATCTCTAGTAATTTGATAGCTTCCTGGTAATTTTACAATCTTTCAGAAATTCTTTTATAGCCATACTTCTCACACATGCCTTAAGAATTTCAAAATGCTACCATATCTATGATCTTTTCAAAACAGTGCGTATGGTTAGGCTTCATGTTTGTTGGTATTATTCCTCTGCTCACTCATGTGTCAACTTTTTTCTTTTCTATTAGATCGTTTTCTCCTTTTCCATCTGCTTCCCATCTACTCCAAACAGTTTAAATTGCTCACTTGCTATTGTCTAGTCTCTTGTTCCATTATCTATTTAGGATTTAATAGATAACATTTATTAAAGTTGATTTATTCATTGCTACTATCACATTAACATAGTAGTAGAGGTAAATGTGTGTGTTCAAGCTGCCATATAATACCCAGAGGTGCAATGTAATTGCAGTAGACAGGATAATGCTTACCTCTCCAAAGACGTTCATGACCTGTGAATAGGGAAAGAACAAATCTTATATATGATTGAGTTAAGGGTCTTAATATGATGAAATAAGCCTGGATTATGCAGGTGACGTGAATGAAATTATGAGGGTTCTTATAAGAGGGAGGCAGGAGTGTCAGAATCAAAGGCGATATGATAATGGGAGCAAATATGTGTATGTGTGCGCATGCGTGCATGTATGTAAGAGAGACAGAAAGCAGTGGTTTCAGGCATTGCAATTAGAGGAAGGAACCACAGCCAAGCAATATAGGTAGTCTCTAGAAGCTGGAAAAAGCAAAAAAAAAAAAAAAAAATAGATTCTCCCTTAGGACCCAAAAAAGAAGTTGTAGCTCAGCCAATATTTGATTTTAACCCTATAAGACTCATTTTCAATTTCAGACTTCCATAACTGTAAGATCATAAAGTCAGTTGTTGTAAGCTGACATGCCTATGGTAATTTGTGCACATCCAATTCAAATCAATATTAAATTTATAAAAAGCTGCCATAAAAATGTATATGCAACATCATAATTCTGTATTTGCTTAGAAATCTATATATGCCCAAATATACATAAATATCTACAGATGCATATGCATACATGTATACACAACCACCAACACACAATTGGAAAGAAGATAAGAATTATATTCACCAAAATATTAGTAATGGATAAACCTCTGAGATTATGCAGGATTGCACAGAATTCTAACTTTATTCTTGTTGAAAGTGAAAGTGAAGTCGCTCAGTCGTTTCCGACTCTTTGCGACCCCATGAACTGGGGCCTACCAGGCTTCTCTGTCCACGGGATTTTCCAGGCAAGGATACTGGAGTGGGTACTTCTCCATAATTTTTAAATAGCCAAAAGTGAACAAAGATTAGTTTTCTAGCTGATATCTAATTTTAAGAAGTTAAGGATTTTACTTTAAAACATTATGATATTTCTTGCTTTGGAACTAAGGCCATTTATGTTAACAATGAATGCTTCTTAGTTGTATATTCTGGAGAACAACTATACAGGCATTAGGACAAATATTTTTAACTTAAACTCAAGACTCATACAAAGAAAATAGGGGAGTCTAGTTATACACATTTGGCATAAAGTTCTTATGTCTACATGTAGTCAATACATAACAAAAGCCTTAAGACCCAGTTTCCTAACACAAGGAAAAACTAGCAAATAGTGTGTCTCATTGCCTCCATTTTCCACTTTGCTCCCATGGCATTAATATGATCTATGACATTCATAATAGATCTTGATCCTGTTTTGCCCAGGCTACACATTAGAATATTTTTCAACATATTGCTCTGGGGCAGTCTTTAACAACCATTTGGAATTTGGAAATGAGATGACACTAAACTGTCATGCTAGTTCTAGATGAGTCTGATAAGTTCTTGAAATCAAATCTGGCAAATATTCTCTTCAGTGCCTTGCCTCAGTACTCAGGTCTTATAGAAATTTCCTCTCTGCATCTCCCTATCCCCGAAAGTACTTGAGCTTGGCCTAGTTTCTATGTCTTCTAATTTCTCTGGTTCTCACTACTTCATATCTGTCCAGAACTTTTCAACTTGTGTGAAAATGTTCATGTGTGCTTTCAGTATGCTCTGATCCCCCACCTGAATTCTCTATTTTAGGTGAGGATTGAGATTCATTGAGATTAAGCAACTTGTCTATGGTCATCCAGCTAATGAAATTTGGGCTTAAGATTTGATCCAGACAGTCCAACTTTAAAGCATGTTTTAAAAAAAAGATAAGGAGGCTGGATGTGAACTGTGGGAAAGCTCCTGGAGATTAAGTCCCATATGATAGAGTTTTGAGGCAAAACGAGGATATCTCTTATCAAGACCAGATTTGTGTAGACCTCTGAAGGCACACGTAAGACCACGGACACTCCACCAAAACCTGGAAAAGAGTAAGTTGGAAAATTCTGTGATTCTGTGCCTGGGAGTCTATATTCCCACCCTGGTAAATGAACATTCAACTTTGCCGTAGCATACACTACTTCAAGACAATGTTACAACAATTGGAGAAGAGGATCTAGCTTCTCAGGCTTCCCAGGTGGTGCTAGTGGTAAAGAACCTGCCTGCCCCATGCAGGAGACATAAGAGACATAGGTTCAATTCCTGGGTGGGGAAGATCCCCTGAAAGAGGGCATGGCAACTCACTCCAGTATTCTTGTCTGAAGAATCCCATGGACGGAGGAGCCTGGTGGGCTATAGTCCATGAGATCTCAAAGCATCAGACATGACTGAAGTGACTTAGCATCTAGCTTATAGGGGCTAAAGAAGTCATTGCCTCCCCTTTCATTGAAAATTGGATTTCAACTTAAAATTTCAGTGTCACAAGGATTCTGAAGTTTTGGAATATATATTTTTTTTCCCTGCCTGGCGATTCCTGGAAAAGTTCAACTCTGCAAAAGAGATTTTCTTTGATAACCTGAGAACAAAATGCATATTTCTTGGCTTTGTGTGCATGTGTATTAGATTTTTTGGCTAGAATTGAACAATCACAGTGTCACTGCCAGATTCCCCCCTCATGACAATCACTGCCCTGGTAGTAAAAAAAACTCAAATCTCTGGGGTGCCTTGTGTCATAAAACTTGTTGTTTCTATTTCTAAAGGGTTTATTACAGTGATTCAGTCTTAGACAACTTTTTAAGATTTCAAGCAAACTAGGAGGAAAGAGACAAAATCAAACTTGCCTTAAAAAAAATTACATAAATAACAATGGATAATGCAGGATCAGATTGGATGACAAAAGATGCCTTCTGTGTCCCAATTCTAAACCAAAGGAGTTCTAAGGCAAAAGTGTTCTAAACCAAAGGAAAGAGGATTACAAAGTTCTCAAGCTGGGAAGGATGATATCGTAGACTGAAATTATAGCCAGATTTAAGTCCCCAGGATATTCCTACCTTCACTCAAACTCTTGGTGTGCAATTTGCTTACAGTAACTCATGCCCAAATCCCTTATTCTTCCTTGATATCTCTCTCACATATACCCCATATCTAATTTATTGTTGTATCCTGTCGGCTCTAATTAAGATATATAAAATGTCTGCATTGAGCGTGTCTAGCCAGCTTCATTCACCTCTTGCTTTAGATCAGATCACTGCTCTGCTCAAAATCCTCCAATACCTTTGTCTCTTATTCAGAATAAAAGCTGAAGCGCTACCATGGCCTGCAGGATTCTATGTGATTTATTCCTGGTCTGTCTTTCTGACTTCATCTCTTGCTCTCTCCCTCACTACTTTCCAGTTATTTTGATTCAGATCTTTGTTTTTCTTAAATACTCCAAGTGTGGTCCTGCCTCAAGGCATTTGTACTTGTTTGTTCACTCATTTCATTCAAATCGTTGCTTAAATTGTATGCTATGAGAAAGACCTCCTAAGGCATACTGCCAAAACTACCACAAACACAGCCTTAGCTCCTTACTCTCTGTCCCAATCTGTGGTCTTACACTTCTCTGTTGTGCTCATTGCTACCCAAAAGATGTTTATTTCTTTCTTAGTTTTTTTGCCCCACCTATTGGAGTGCAAGCACCTTAAGACTGCTTCATTTCATCCACTGCTCTCGTCTTAGCCTTTGTGAGTACTCATGAAACATTTGTTGAAGAAAGGAAGGGTGGGGGAAAGGAAATAGACTTGGAAAATTTCTATCCATTTTGACAGAGGAAAGAACATTTATCATTTATTTATTTATTTATTTATCATTACCCTACTGATTTTATCAATGTATTCCTCCAGTCTTGAAAATAGCATTAAAAACCAGAGACATCACTTTCTGACAAAGGCCCATATAGTCGAAGCTATGGTTTTTCAAGTAGTCATATATAGATGTGAGAGTTGGACTATAAAGAAGGCTGAGTGCTGAAGAATTGATGCCTTCAAATTGTGGTGCTGGAGGAGATTCTTGAGAGTCCTTTGGACTGCAAGGAGAGCAAACCAGTTCATCCTCAGGAAATCAACCCTGAATATTCATTAGAAGGACTGATGCTAAAACTGAAGCTCCAATACTTTGGCCACCTGATGCAAACAGCTGACACATTGGAAAAGATCCTGATGCTGGGAAAGACTATAGGCAAAAGGAGAAGAAGATGGCAAAGGATGAGATAGTTAGATAACATCACCGGCTCAATGGACATGAATTTGATCAAACTCCAGGAGACAGTGGAGGACTGAAGAACCCAGCATGCTGCAGTCCACGGGGTCACAAAGAATCAGACATGACTGAGCTACTGAACAGCAACAGGAATATCTGGTTTCAAATCCTGCTGGCTAACTATTAATTAGGATATCATGAGCAAACTAATTTCTTTCACAAAGTCTTCTTTACTATTTTTTAAATTACCATATTTTATAACATACCCTTAGGATTATAGGGAATAGCATATGTGATGGTGCCTGGCAGAATGCCCAGCACATAACAGGTATTGCAAAGATTATAGTACTTTCTGTTTTAAATGTGCCATTTCTCTCCTAGTTTTATTTTATTTTATTTTTTAATTTTGTTTGTTTTTTCTTTCTTGGTTAAGCCAAGCGAGGTCTTAGTTGCCAAACTAGGAATCAAACCTGTGCCCCCTTCAAGGGAAATATGGAATCTTAACCACTGGACCGCCAGGGAATTCCCTCTCTCCTAATTTTAAATGGTAGGGAAGCAGTCACACTTTTTCTCAAACTTCCAAGTTTACTTGGCAAGACTGAAGTCATTGTATTTACCAAGACAGGAGCTAGAGTAAACGAAAGAACCAAAACAAAATGGTAATGGAAAAGTAGTCTGTCTTCCCTTCCCACTTCTCAATTGTGTCTGACTCTTTGTGACCCCATGGATTATAGCCCTGCCGGGCTCCTCTATCCATGGGCTCCTCCACGTAAGAATACTAGAGTGGGTAGCCATTCTCTTCTCCAAGGGATCTTCCTGACCCAGGGATCAAACCCATATCCCCTGCATTAAAGGTAGATTCTTTATCATCTGAGGCACCAGGGAAGCACCTTAAATGAGACTATTCCTCATCAAGTATATTAAACAGGTAAAATTTCTTGGGTCCCTTTCTAATTTCTATTACCACTTGCATCGTCTGTCTCTGGCCAACATAGGATCTTTGTCCTATGAGCTAATTGACAGTCTCTTCTGTCTTCAACAGAATACTCTTGGACTTGGAGATTAATATGTCTCCAAACTCTGAAAGAAAGAGACTGAAATGGGTCAGCATCGTATTGCCTTGTACACTTTGGATCTCCATCAGGAACTGTACGGGAGAAGAGCTGTCTCTTCAGTGCCCTTTGCTTTTTGCCAGAGAGGTCTTACCTGGGGAAAAAGGAATTCCTTCTCTTTAAGGTAAATATTGCATTCTGTGTGGCCTTGAACAGCTAGTCTTTCCCATTATAATAAGCAGTTCACTCTGAAATGAGGAGGAAACAGTCATTTGCAGCAACAGTGTCATATGATCACAAAGTCACATTTGTCTTTTTTTTTTTTTTTTTTTGGTTTGTTTTATCCATTTCCCCTTACCAATAAGGGGGTTTCCATTTGTTCCTGGGGCATTTGAGGCCACTGTGTCTACATACAGGTAGACCTAATCATAAATCTCACTCACACTAAGCTAAGTATTTCAGGAATTCTCTTCTTGTTCTTTGTTTCATGTTTGACAGTTTCTTTCAGAATGCAGTTTGCAACATTCCTGGAGATGTGTTATAAATTATTCAAACTGACAAAGCCCCCTTTCTTTTCCTTGTTGTATGTGTTTTTTCCCCCTCCCCAAAGCTTACATTCTAACATTGCCACTGAATGCCTTCAATCTTAATGATACTTTTCCTGTCTTTGGCTGAGATGGATTTTTTACTCTTATGATTATTATTTTGGAAAGTAGGTATTATTCCTTTAGAAGAAAAGAAAGAAAGCCAAATGAAATCAAACACAAACCTCCAGGCTCTATTATGGCATTAGGCTTTATGTCCCAGAGCAGGTCATAGCATACCTTTGATATATGAAAATTTGTCATTCCTGGGTACATTTCATTTACTGAAATGCTGTTTGAGAGCAACTTTATTAAAGATGCAAGACACTGGTACAATGCCGCTGTATTTTGTGTCACTGCTTTCATATAAAATCCTTTTTCCAAACACTTTGGAGAATTAAATAATACAAGACAGGAGAGAGTGTTCTGTATAAATTATACAATACTGTGGCGTAAGGAATAATTCAAAGAATCAGAAACCAATAGCTAAGGCTCAGAGAAATTGAAAAAAAAAAAAAAAAAGAGGGCAGATTTTCAGATGTTTTTTAATCCCAAAGGAGAGTTTTTGTTTTTGTTTTTGTCTTTGTTTTTTTTTAATAGAGTGCAGTTGAAGTAGTGAGGAAAAATGGAATTCTTTCTGGAAGATGGGGGTCGATGTTTAACTACCCCAACATGCAACCTTTTCATTGCTTCACTTCTACCAAATTCCTTTCTAAGTTGCCCCCAGTGCTTTTATTTTGTGAATAACCTATGAGTAATGCTGACAGATATTAATAACCTATTCTAACCTACTTTGCTTGAAAATCCTCTAAAGTCTTTTATCACACAGAAAGGTGAGACCCACAGAGGTAAAATGATCTATACATGTGATCAAACAGCTGCCAGACAGTGGATTCTTGCATCAAATCAGGTCTAATTGAATCCAAAGCCTGTGCTGGGTACCATCCCTGTGTGTTTAGCAAGAACTGCAATTAAAAAGCCACCTCTCTCACTGAACACATCCCTATAGTTTTCTAACAATGCTGGGCAGTCAAGCACTCTCAATCTTTGTTCTGATATGACTCAAGAGCCTTAATTCATTAAAAAAACAAATCAACAAACAAAGAACAGCTAGAATGAATGAACATCTAGGAAAGGGCCCAGTAAACAGTTTTCATCATACCAAAGAGCATTCTGTTCCCATGCTCTTATGTCGATAATTGGAGTGAGTTGGGCAACAGACCAAACATTTATCAGGTACACTGAGGTGGCATCATCTTCCATCTCGTGACTTGGAATAAATGTGAATAGATGGTATGACAATGATATACTCATTCTTTCTTCCCTTGTAGCAGAAACTCTGGGAGAGATTTTGTTCTGGGAGAGAATATGCTCACTTTCAAGTGATGGATCAGTCTTAGCCAATCGTGAAAATCCTGGTTTGCAATTTCCCAGTGTTGCTTGGCCTGAAGAGGGGGCATAAGCCACAGTCCTGGCCAAAGAGACTAAAGTGAATTCTGCTAGTCTTGTTGCCCTTTCTCCCTTCCTTTTTTGTACTCTAAGTATGGCTGTAGTCATCATTCATTTTGCAGACGCAGTGTATCCAGCATAAGAATGAAGATCATGATAAGGATCAAAGACAAGAAGGTACCTTGGCTTCAAAAACATCCTTGAGTCGCTGTTGCTGCTGCTGCTAAGTCACTTCAGTCGTGTCTGACTCTGTGCAACCCCATAGACGGCAGCCCACCAGGCTCCCCCGTCCCTGGGATTCTCCAGGCAAGAATACTGGAGTGGGTTGCCATTTCCTTCTCCAGCCTTGAGTGGCTACCTACCTCTAAATATTTGATACATTAAAAAAAAAAAAAAAAAGACAGCTATTTGTTTTGGCCATTGTTAGTTTTCTGGTGGTTGTTATTTACAATTGAACAAAATCCTAACAGATACACATAGATCATCTCAGCAGATATGTAGCTTTACATGGAGAGAGAGATTCAGGTTGCATTATAAAGAGGTTAATGCAAGACAGTGCAGCAACAGAATAATTCCATCTGTGGTCATAGTTTTAGACTAGGTTATGCTTCTCCATGACATCTCAATTGTAAATATGTCTACCAAGGTTGACAAGGTCATACATGATTTCTAGTGGTCAACTGACTAAGCAGATATAAGTAGCACTCATCTAATACAGGTAATTATGATCCTATTTCCTTGACTACATGTGGTTGGGCAATCATATCAGTATGTACTTTTGCATGTAGTTTTATGTTATAGGCTAAGAACTAGGCTATATGTAAGTAAATGTGGATTCTGCCTCTGGAAACTCCACTTGCCAGATGAATATATCAATCAGTGTAGGCTTGATTGTGTTTCAATTAAAAAAAAAAACATAAAATTAAAATAAAGAGTCCCTGAGTTTAAGTGACTTAAAAGAGTGAAAGGCTTACTATATGCTCACACCAGCCATCCATCCTGGGTCAGCTAGGAGGCTTTATTCTGTTGTCCTGACTCAGGGACCTAGGGTTAGGAGGAGCTCCATCTCACCGCTTCCATATTTTCCCTGAGAGGAAAACGGAGAAGGTAACTTAAATGATTCTTTTTATATTGAAGTATAGTTGATTTACAATGTTGTGTTAATATCTACTGTGCAGCAAAATAATTCAGCTTTACATATACATTCTTTTTCTTATTCTTTTCCATTATGGTTTATCATAGGATTTCCAATGTAGTTCCAGAGTAGAGCCTTGTGTTTATCCATTTTATATATAATAGCTTATATCTGCTAACCCCAAACTCCCACTCCTTCCCTCCCCACCCAACTCTGGCGACCAGAAGTCTGTTCTCTATGTGTATCTGTTTCTGTTTTATAGATAAGTTCATTTATGTCATATTTTAGATTCCACATGTAAGTAATATCATATAGTATTTGTCTTTTTCTTTTTGTTTTTTTGGTATCACTTACTTATATCTGCTTTATTGTAAATATATTCTATTGGTATATTATCTAATATGAGGTATATAAATCAAGATTTCAGCAAACTGTTTAACTTTGAATGCTGTTCATCAAACAAATGAATATAAATCAATTTCAGGAATTTCATAGGCAAGGTAAAGGTAAATGGAAAAATTGACAGTTATAAAAGTAGAGAAAGAATGAAAAAATCACTTAGAATTTTAGAGCATGTAAAAGGCAGTAGGTTTGTTGCAACCAATAGTTATTTTTCAGATGCTCCCCATAAAAATGTGTTTCAAATTTTTTCCAACCATCATCATGCTACCTGTCTGCCACTTATTTAATCTGTTAAGTAACTTTAGGATGGGAGAAGGATCAGAGATACTTTTGTTCTCATTAAAATTCCTCAATAGTTGGAGACAGAAGACTAAGAACCTGAAACAAAAGGAGAGTTTTAAAAACTGAATGTGTTTTATATGCAAGATGAGCTACTGTGTTGTAGGAATTAAGAGTACAGTGAGTCTAACAGGACTGAAACAGACCAAGACTTCAAAGAAATGACTTCGATCAAGAATGTGAAATTAAGTTGAGACCCAACTTAAAATTGAAGTGTAACAGAAACATTTGGATCACAATTAAGTAGCTATTAAAAATGGTCTTGGTGAGAGTTTCTACGTCATTTGCATGAGAAATAACTTTCAAATTTTGTCTAACTTTGTAACTGACATTTGATTTCACTCCTGAGGTTCCTGAAAATTATAATAAGCATTATAAATGAAGAGAAGATTGGATGATAGGGTTGTGAGTCAGCGATGGCAGGTTTTTTTTCTTGAATTGAAAATAATGGTGAACAAAAACTTTTCAGATAATGTAATGCTTGTACCTGAAGGCTTGCTCTGATATTCCTTTAATTTTTTTCTTTATCTTTTTGTTTAAATTTTTTAATTGAAGGATAATTGCTTTACAGAATTGTGTGGTTTTCTGTCATACATCAACAAGAATCAGCCATGTGTATATATACCCATGTCCCCTCCTTCCCAGACCTCCCTCCCATCTCCCTCCCCACCCCAACCTTCAGCCTGTCGCAGAGCCCCTGTTTGAGTTCCCTGAGTCATACACCAAATTCCCATTGGCTATCTGTTTCACACATGGTATTGTAAATTTCTATGTTACTCTCTCCTTACATCACCCCTTCTCCCTCCTCCCCTCCCACCTTGTCCATAGGTCTGTTCTCTATGTCTGGTTCTCCACTGCTGCCCTGAAGATAAATTCATCAATGCCATCTCTTCAGATCCCATATATATGCGCCAGTATACGATATTTATATTTCTTTTTCTGACTTACTTCACTCTGTATAATGGGCTCTAGTTTCATCTACCTCATTAAAGCAGATTCAATGTGTTTCTTTTTATGGTTGGGTAGTATTCCATTGTATATATATGTACCAGAGCTTCTTTATCCATTCATCTGTCGATGGACATCTAGGTTGCTTCCATGTTCTAGCTATTGTAAATAGAGCTGCAGTGAACATTGGGCTACATGTGTCTTTTTCAGTTTTGATTTCTTCAAGGTATATGCCTAGGAGTGAGATTGCTGGGTCATATGGTGGTTTTATTCCTACCTTTTTAAGGAGTCTCCATACCATCTTGCATAGTGGCTGTATCAGTTTACATTCCCACCAGCAATGCAAGAGTATTTCCTTTTCTCCACACCCCCTCCAGCTTTTATTGTTTGCAAACTTTTTGATGGTGGCCATTCTGACTGGTGTAAGGTGGTATCTCATTGTAGTTTTGATTTGCATTTCTCTGATAATGAGTGAGTTTGAGCATCTTTTCATGTGCTTGTTAGCTATCTGTATGTCTTCTTTGGAGAAATGTCTCTTCAGGTCCCTTTCCCACTTTTTGGTTGGGTTGTTTGCTTTTTTGATATTGAGTTGTATAAGCAGATTGTATATTTTGGAAATTAACTCTTATCAGTTGTTTCCCTTGCTATTATTTTCTCCCATTCTGAGGGCTGTCTTTTCACCTTATTTGTAGTTTCTTTTGCTGTGCAAAAGCTTTTAAATTTAATTAGGTCCTACTTGTTTATTTTTGTTTTTATTTCAATTACTCTAGGAGGTGGGTCATAGAAGATCTTGCTTTGATTTATGCCATCGAGTGTTCTGCCTATGTTCTCCTCTAAGAGTTTAATAGTTTCTGGTCTTACATTTAGGTCTTTAATCCATTTTGAGTTTATCTTTGTGTATGGCATTAGGTAGTGATCTAATTCCATTCTTTTGCATGTGGCTGTCCAGTTTTCCCAGCACCACTTATTGAAGAGGCTGTCTGTGCCCCATTGTACATTCTTGCCTCCTTTGTAAAAAATAAGGTACCCATAGGTGCATGGGTTTATTTCTGGGCTCTCTGTCTTGTTCAATTGGTCTATATTTCTGTTTATGTGCCAATATCATACTGTCTTGATGACTGTAGCTTTGTAGTATAATCTGAAGTCAGGAAGGTTGATTCCTCCAGCTCCATTCTTCTTTCTCAAGACTGCTTTGGCTATTTAGGGTCTTTTGTGTTTCCATATGAATTGTGAAAATTTTTGTTCTAGTTCTGTGTAAAAGCAATTGGTAATTTGAGAGTGATTGCATTGAATCTGTAGATTGCATTTGTTAGTATAGTCATTTTCACAATATTGATTCTTCCCACCCAGGAACATGCAATATCTTTCTATCTGTTTATGTTGTCTTTGATTTCTCTCATCAGTGTTTTATAGTTTTCCATATACAGGTCTTTTGTTTCCTTAGGTAGATTTATTCCCAGATATTTTATTCTTTTTTTTGCAATGGTGAATGGTATTGGTTCCTTAATTTCTCTTTATGATTTTTCATTGTTAGTTTATAGGAGTGCAAGTGATTTATGTGTATTGACCTTATATCCTGTGACTTTGCTGAATTCACTGATTAGCTCTAGTAATTTTCTGATACCATCTTTAGGGTTTTCTATGTGTAGTATCATGTCATCTGCAAACAGTGAGAGTTTTACTTCTTTTTCAATCTGGATTCCTTTTATTTCTTTTTCTTCTCTAATTGCTGTAGCTAGGACTTCCAAAACTATTTTGAATAGTAGTGGTGAGAGTGGACACCCTTGTCTTGTTCCTGATCTTAGAGGGAAAGCTTTTAGTTTTTCACCATTGGGAATAATGTTTACTGTGGGCTTTTCATATATGGCCTATACCATGTTGAGGTGGGTTCTTTCTATGCCCATTTTTTGAAGGATTTTAATCATAAATAGGTGCTGAATTTTGTCAAAGGCTTTTTCTGCATCTATTGAGATGATTATATGGTTTTTAATCTTTCAACTTGTTGATATGGTGTATCACATTGATTGATTTGCATATATTGAAGGATCCTTGCATCCCCGGAATGAACCTGACTTGATCATGGTGTATGAACTTTTTAATGTGTTGTTGGATTCTGTTTGTTAGAATTTTGTTGAGAATTTTTGCATCTATGTTCATTAGTGATATTGGCCTGTAATTATCTTTTTTTTTTTCTTGTCCTTTCTTGGTTTTGATATCAGGGTGATTGTGACCTCATAGAATGAGTTTGGAAGTGTTCCTTCATCTGCAATTTTTTGGAAGAGTTTCAGAAAAATAGGCATTAGCTCTTCTCTGAATGTTTGATAGAATTCCCCTGTGAAGCCATTGGGTCCTGGGCTTTTGTTTTTGGGAGATTTTTGATCACTGTTTCAATTTCAGTGTTTGTAATTGGGTTGTTCATGATTTCTATTCCTTCCTGGTTCAGTCTTGGGAGGCTGATCTTTTTTAAGTATCTGTCCATTTCCTCTAGGTTGTCCATTTTGTTGCTCATAATATTATCTTATGATCCTTTTGTGTTTTTGTATTTTGTATTTTTGTGTTGTTTGTTGTAAACTCTTTCATTTCTAATTTTATTGATTTGATTTTTCTCCCTATTTTTCTTGATAAGTCTGGCTAGTGGTTTGTCAATTTTGTTTATCTTCTCAAAGAACCAACCTTTAGTATTATTATTCTTTGCTATTGTTTCCTTTTTTCTTTTTCATTTATTTCTGCTCTTATTTTTATGATCTCCTTCATTCTGCTAACTTTGGGGGGGGTTTTTTGTTCTTTTTTCAGCTGCTTTAGATGTAGAGTTAAGCTGTCTATTCAATGCTCTTCCTGCTTTTTGAGGTATGATTGTATCACTATAAACCTCCCTCTTAGAACTGCTTTTGCTGAGGCCCATAGGTTTTGGGTCGTTGTGTTTTCATAGTCATTTGTTTCTAGAAATCTTTTGATTTCTTTTTTTTTTTTTAATTTCTTCAGTAACCTCTTTGTTATTTAGAGATTTAATCTCCATGAGTTTGTGTTTTGTTGCTGTTTTTTTTTTTTTTTTCCCTGTAGTTGCTATCTAGTCTTATAGTGTTGTGGTCAGAGAAGTTATTTGATACAATTTCAACTTTCTTAAATTTACTGAGGCTTGATTTGTGGCCCAAGATGTGGTCTACCCTGGAGAATGTTCCATGTGCACTTGAGAAGAAAACGTATTCTTCTGCATTTGGATGGAAAGTCCTGAAGATATCAATTAGGTCCATTTGGTCTAATGTTCCATTTAAGGATTGTGTTTCCTTATTGATTCTCAATTTTGATGATCTGTCCATTGATGACAGTGGGGTGCTTAAGTCCCCTACTATTATTGTGTTGCTGTTGATTTCTCCTCTTATGCCTGTTAATGTTTGCCTTATGTATTGAGGTGCTCCTATGTTGGTTGCAAAGACATTTACAATTGTTGCGTCTTCTTCTTGGATTGATCCCTTGATCATTATGTCATGGCCTTCTTTGTCTCTTATGATATTCTTTATTTTAAAGTCTATTTTGTCTGAAATAAGGATTGCCACTCCAGCTTTCTTTTGGTTTCCATTCATGTGGAATAACATTTTCCATCCTTTTACTTTCAGTCTGTATGTGTCTCTAGGTCTGAAGTGGGTCTCCTGTAGGCCACATATATGTCTTATTTTTGTATCCATTCAGTCAATCTGTATCTTTCGGTTGGTGCATTTAATCCACTTACATTTATGGTAATTATTGATACATATGTTCCTATTGGCATTTTAAAAATTTGTTTTGGATTTGTTTTTGTAGGTCTTTCCTTTTTCTTGTGTTTACTGGCTATGTTAGTCCCTTTAATATTTGTCACAAGGCTGGTTTGGTGGTGCTGAATTCTCTTAATTTCTGCTTGTCCATAAAACTTTTGATTTCTTTGTCAATTTTGAATGAGATCTTTGCCTGGTATAGTAATCGCGGGTATAGGTTTTTCTCTTTCAGTACTTTAAATATATCCTGCCATTCCCTTCTGACCTGTAGTGTTTCTGCTGAAAGATCTGCTGTTAATTGTATGGGGTTTCCCTTTTGTGTTACTTGTTACTTTTCCCTTTCTGCTTTTAATATCCTTTCTTTGTGCTTAATCTCTGTTAGCTTGATGTGTGTGTCCTAATGTGTTTCTCCTTGGATTTAACCTGTAGGGGACTCTATGTGCTACTTGGACTTGACTGGATATTTCCTTTCCCATGTCAGGAAAGTTTTCAACTATAATTTCTTCAAAAATTTTCTCAGTGCCTTTCTATTTTTCTTCTTCCTCTAGGAACCCTATAACCCAAATATTGATGCATTAAATATTGTTACAAAGGTTTCTGAAGCTTTCCTCAGTTCTTTTCCTTCCTTTCCCTTTATCTGCTCTTCAGCAGTTATTTTCACCATTCTATCCTCCAGCTCACTTATCTGTTCCTCTGCTTCAGTTATTCTGCTATTGGTTCCTTCTAGTGTATTTTTAATTTCAGTAATTGTGTTATTCATCTCTGTTTGCTTATTCTTTATTTCTTCTATGTCCTCAGTAATTATATTAACTGTGTTAAATGCTTCTTACATTTTCTCCATTCTATTTTCAAGTCTTTGGAGCATCTTTACTATCATTATTCTGAATTCTCTTTTAGGGAGATTACCTAATTCCTCTTCGTTTATTTGGTCTTGTGAGTTTCTACCTTGATCTTTCATTTGTGTTGTATTTCTCTGTCTTTTCATCATCTGTTTTTTTTTTTTTTTCTTCTTCCTAACTTGCTGCACTCGAGGTCTCCTTTTCCCAGGCTTTGGGGTGGTATTACTTATTCCTTTTGCTTTTTGCCCTTGGAGGGAAATTTTTGTTGGGTGGTTTGTGTTGATTTCTTGTTGGAGGTGACTTGTGCCTGTGTTCTAGTGGGAGATCAAGTAGGCAATTACAGAAATACTGGGACATACACACACACACTTCCACACATACAGTTATAACCAAAGTGTTCTAAAGAAAAGAGTCCAGGAGATTGACTTGGTGAAGAAGGGAAACCAGAGGTGATAACAGCCAGTTGAAAGTAGAGTTAGCTAATGTTCAGTCTGGAAACCTGAGCATGAGCAGAAGGCCAACTGGGAAATATAGCATGGAGAGCTTACCAATCTAACCTACTTGGTGAAAGAAGAAACAGTGAAGGGGAAAAAGGGAGAATAAAGAGAGAGAGAGAATAAAGAGGAGAAGGGAGGGGGAAGAGAAAAGGAAGGAGTGGAGAAGAGGATTAAAACAAAGACAGAGAGAAAAAAATAGAAAAGCAAAGATGAATAGATGTGTGTGGAAAAGATTTATGCATATTCAGGAATAGTTACAGCTGGTAAAGAGCAGTAGGAAAAGCAGTTGAATATATCCAAAACAAAATCTGAAAATCATCAGGAAAAAAGAAAAATAAGTGAGAAAAAAAAAAGAAAAACTAAAATGAATTTTTTCTTGCTTTTTTTTTTTTTTGACAAGAAACACATAGAGGAAAACTCCACAGCACCGCAAAAGGCTAATGTGGAGGTGAATAAACTGTGTGATTTCTAAGAAAAAAGAAAAAAAAATCACAGTGAACTTTTTTTTTTTGTAATGTAACAAGAGAAACAAGAGGAAAATTCCACAGCACTGCTAAATGCTAGTGTGAAGGTGGAGATTTGTTGGGGGAATAAACAGTGTGATGTATAAGAGGAAAAAAAATAAAAAAGGAAAAATATTTTTAAAAGGGTTTACAGGGTTGTAGTTTTTGGCCGTGGAGTCTGTCCCTATGGATGGGGTTGGCTCAGTGTCCTGGGATGTTTTCCTGGTTGGTGGAGCTTGATGCCTGTGTTCTGGTTGGTGGAGCTGGCTCTCGTCTCTCTGAAGGGCAGCGCAGTGTCCAGTAGTAGGTTTTGGAGTGCCTATGGGCTCAGTATGCCTCTGGGCAGTCCTTCTAACTTTTGTGGTGTTGGGCATGTCTATTTCCACCACTGCTTCAGGGCTGTTCTCTCAGCATAACGCTGTGCCACCAGTCCCCTGTTTGTCCCTGGGATCATTGCTGGTGCCCCTGTTCCCCTGTCCTGCTCTGCGCTGCTGGCCAAAACTTGCTAGGTAGGTGCTTGTGTGGGTCCTGCCACATTGCAGTGACTTCTGTGGGCTTCCCTCAGCCCCCTCTGCGTCGCAGGGCTGTGTGCTCTTGACTCTCAGTTCCCCGATCCACCGTCTGCACCGTGGGCTTGTGTGCACCTGTCCCAGCTTCGCAGGCGCCCACGCTGCATCGTCGTGGGGCGTGTGTGCACATGTCTCAGCTTCCCGGGCTGGTCTCTGCGTCGCGGGGTTTATGTGCACTTGTTTCGTCTCACTGCCTGCGCTCTTTGTCACGGGGGTTATTTGTTCCTCTGGCTGTGCCCCAGGAGAGTTGTGTGCGCTGCCCAAGTTTGCATGCCTCCTGTCTGTCAGCACCCCAGTCCTGCCCTTTGAGCTGGCTATGTTCGTCTGCCGGCTTCCTGGGCCTGTCCTCTGTGCTGCAAGGGTCCTGCGCGCTGGCTGGGTTTCTCTGCCCCATCACACTCTGCTGCCTGGGTCCACCCTCTGTGCTGCAAGGGTTGGGTGTGCTGGTTGGGTTTGTAGGCCGCACCACTCTGGGATCCCCGAACCTGCCTTCTGTTTGGGGCCACAGTCCATGAGCTGTTAACAGACTGAGGAGTACAGCTTTTCTCTGTTTACTGCCCTCCACGTCCCTGCTTTGCCTGGCTTTCCAAGACTTTGCAGCTCCGTTTGGGGCCCGCCTGTGAGGGAGTTTCCTGAGCAGGGGAACTCCTGTTTCAGGGCTCCCTCCCTCCTTTGGGGCACAAGCTCCTGCCCAGAAGGTCTCTGTCTTTTCCTTTGTATGTCTCCCTCCTCTCTCCCACCTCATGTCAGGGAGCTTAGCCTGTCCCCCTGGAGGCCTGGGGTCTTCTGCTGTCACCTAGAGGTTGCTTTGTGGGAGTTGTTCCATACCTTGATGAGTTTTTGATGGATTTGGAGGGAAGCTGGTGATCTCCCCATATTATTCCTCTGCCCACCATCTTCCCTGTCACCCTCGTCTTTCTCTTTCTGGACTGACTTAGTGTGATAGTCCCTAGTTCCATCCATCTTGCTGCAAATGGCATTATTTCATTCTTTTTTAAAGGCTGAGTAGTATTCCATTGTGTATATATACCTCTTCTTTATCCATTCATCTGTCGATGAATATTTAGATTGTTTCCATGTCTTGGTTATTGTGAAAAGTGCTGCTATGAACATAGGGTGCATGCTTCTTTTTAAATTACAGTTTTCTCCAGATATATGCTCAAGAGTGGGATTACTGAATCACATGGAAACTCTATTTTTAGTTTTTTTAGGAATCTCTACGCTGTTTTTCATAGTGGCTATGCCAAATTACATTTCTAGCAACAGTGTAGGAGGGTTCCCTTTTCTTCACACCCTTTCTAGCATTTGTTGTTTGTTGACTTTTTAAAGATGGCCATTCTGACTGATGTTAGGTAGTACCTTACTGTACTTTTGATTTGCATTTCTCCAATAATTAGTGATAATGAGCATCTTCTCATATACTTTTGGCCCTCTGTATGTCTTTTTTTGGAGAAATGTCTATTTAGGTCTTCCATCCATTTTTCAGTTGGGTTGCTTGGGGTTGTTTTATTGAGTTATATCAGCTGTTAATATGTTTTGGAGATTAATCTCTTGTTGGTTGCATCATTTGCAAATACTTTCTCCCATTCTGTAGGTTGGTTTTTCATTTTGTTTATGGTTTTCTTTGTTGTGCAAAAGCTTGTAAGTTTGGTTAGGCCCCACTTTTTTCTTTTTTCTCTCTCTCTTATTTCTATTGCCTTGGGAGATTGATCTAAGAAAGGATTGGTACAATTTATGTCAGAGAATGTTTTGCCTATGTTCTCTCCTGGGAGTTTTGTGGTATCATGTCTTAAATTTAAGTCTTCAAGCAATTTTGGGTTTATTTTGTGTATGGTGATGGTGTGACGGAGTGTTCTAATTTAATTGATTTACGAGTGGCTGTCCAACTTTCCCAACACCCCTTACTGAAGAGATTTTCTTTTACCCATGGTGTATTTTTGCTTCCGTTGTGGAAGATTTACTGACCATAGTTTTATGGGTTTATTTCTGGACTCTCCATTCTGTTCCATTGACCCATACATCTGTTTTTCTGCCATTGCTACTCTGTTCTGACTACTGTAGATTTGTAGTATTATCTGAAGTTTGGGTGGGTTATGCCTCCTGCTTTGTTCTCTTCCTCAAGTTTGCTTTGGTAATTCTGGATCCCTTATGGTTCAATATAAATTTAAAGATTATTTATTCTAGTTAAACTTACACATGACACTTAAAACTTCTTACAGAAAGTAACATATATTATTTTGCCAATTTTCACTGGGCAGAACAAGTTACTTGTCCATATCAATCATCATGAAAGCAGGAAAAGAAAATCCTAACATCAAACCTTGAGGAGGAAAAATAGAAAACATTCAGTGAAAGGTCCTAAACAGTTCCTCAAACAGTGCCTCTAAATATGCCATTTCCTTTCTCCAGAGACTCATTTCCTTCATTTCAAGTGAAAATTTTTTTTAATCCTTTCTTGACTGCTCTAAACATACATAATCCTGAACACGGATTTGTTTGACTTTTCACCCCTCCTTCACTAAGCTTTGGGTTTAACTAGCAGATGTTTGCCATCAAGAAGACAGAGCCTCAATTACTTTCTTTATCCTTAGTTCTAGTAATTTAAAAGAGTTTGGATAGCTACCAGAAGAGCTTGAGGTATGGACATCTGTGCCTTCTCTGTGGCAACAAAATAGTGCAATACAGAACTTCTGCCTAAACTCAGTGCCTCTGGCTTCCTGTTATATGATGGAAATAAAACAATAATCTTTTTGGACTCTCAGTGCATCCTCTCTAGAACACTCATTGGCAAACTGTGCTCTTTAGCCATTCTGGTAAATAGCACCAGGTGTGACAGATGGGATCAAAGTGACTGTATTCTGTATTCAGTGTGTTGAAAGCTGATTTGTCCTCAATTCAGTTCAGTTCAGTAACTCAGTCGTGCCCAACTCTTTATGGCCCCATGGACTGCAGCATGCCAGGCTTCCCTGTCCTTGACCAACTCTCAGAGCTTGCTCAAACTTGTGTCCATTGAGTTGGTGATGCCATCCAACCATCTCATCCTCTGGCGTCCCCTTCTCCTCCCACCTTCAATCTTTCCCAGCATCAGGGGCTTTTCCAGTGAGTCAGTTCTTCACATCAGGTGGCCAAAGTATTGGAGTTTCAGCTTAAGCATCAGTCCTTCCAGTGAATATTTAGAACTGATTTCCTTTAGGATTGACTGGTTGGATCTCCTTGCAGCCCAAGGGACTCTCAAGAGTCTTCTCCAACACCACAGTTCAAAAGCATCAGTTCTTCAGCACTCAGCTTTCTTTATAGTCCAACTAACATCCATAGATGACTACTGGAAAAGCTATAGCTTTGAATAGATGTACTTTTGGTAAAGTAATGTCTCTGCTTTTTAATATGCTGTCTAGGTTGGTCATAACTTTTCTTCTAAGGAGCAAGGGTCTATTAATTTCATGGTTGCAGTCTCCATCTACAGTGATTTTGGAGATCCCCAAAATAAAGTCTCTCGCTGTTTCCATCGTTTCAGCATCTATTTGCCATGAAGTGATGGGATTGGATGCCATGATCTTAGTTTTCTGAATGTTGAATTTTAAGCCAACATTTTCACTCTCCTCTTTCACTTTCATCAAGAAGTTCTTTAGTTCTTCTTTGATTTCTGCCATAAGGGTCATGTCATCTGCATATATGAGATCATTGATATTTTTCCTGGCAATCTTGATTCCATCTGGTGCCTCAGCCAGCCCAGAATTTCACATGATGTACTCTGCATATAAGTTAAATAAGCAGGGTGACAATATACAGACTTGATATACTCCTTTCCCAATTTGGAACCAGTCTGTTGCTCCATGTCCAGTTCTAACTGTTGCTTCTTGACTTGCATATAGATTTCTCAGGAGGCAGGTAAGGTGGTCTGGTATTCCCATCTCTTTGAGAATTTTCCACAGTTTGTTGTGGTCCACAACAGTGGTCCACAAAGTAAAAGACTTTAGCATAGTCAATGACACAGCAATAGATGTTTTTCTGGAACTCTCTTGCTTTTCTGATGATCCCATAGATGTTGGCAATTTGATCTCTGGTTCCTATGCATTTTTAAAAACCAGCTTGAACATCTGGAAGTTCATGGTTCACATACTGTTGAAGTCTGGCTTGAAGAGTTTTGAGCATTACCTTGCTAGCATTTGAAATGAGTGCACTTGTGTTGCAGTTTAAACATTATTTGGCATTGCCTTTCCTTGGGATTGGAATGAAAACTGACCTTTTCCAGTCCTGTGGTCACTGCTGAGTTTTTCCAATTGATGGCATATTGAGTGCATCACTTCCACAGCATCATCTTTTAGGATTTGAAATAGCTCAACAGAATTCCATCACTTCCACTAGCTTTGTTTGTAGTGATGCTTCCTAAGGCCCACTTGTCTTTGCATTCCAAGATGTCTAGCTCTAGGTGGGTGATCACACCGTCATGATTATCTGGATCATGCAGATCTTTTTTGTATAGTTCTGTGTATTCTTGCCACCTCTTCTTAATATCTTGTGATTCTGTTAGGTCCATACTATCTCTGCCCTTTATTGTACCCATCTTTGCATGAAACGTTTCCTTGGTATTTCTAATTTTCTTGAAGAGATCTCTAGTCTTTCCCATTCTATTGTTTTCCTCTATTTCTTTGCATTGGTGACTGAGGAAGACTTTCTTATCTCTCCTTGCTATTCTTTGGAACTCTGCATTTAAATGGATATGTCTTTCCTTTTCTCCTTTGCCTTTAGCTTCTCTTTTTTTCTCAGCTATTTAAAAGGGCTTCTTAGACTATTTTGTCTTTTGCATTTATTTTCCTTGGGGATGGTTTTGATCACTGCCTCCTGTACAATGTCATGAACCTCCATCCATAGTTTTTCAGGCACTCTGTCTATCAGATCTAATCCCTTGAATATATTTGTCACTTCCCCTGTACAATCGTAAGGGATTTGATTTAGGTCATACCTGAATGGTCTGGTAGTTTTCCCTACTTTCTTCAGTTTAAGCCTGAATTTGAAAATAAGGAGTTCATGATCTGAGCCACAGTCAGCTCCTGGTTTTGTTTTTGCTGACTACATAGAGCTTCTCCATCTTTGGCTGCAAAGAATATCATCAGTTGATTTCGGTATTGACCATCTGGTGATGTTCATGTGTAGAGTCCTCTCGTGTGTTGTTGGAAGAAGGTGTTTGTTATGACCAGTACATTCTCTTGGCAAAACTCTTTTAGCCTTTGCCCTGCTTCATTTTGTAGTTCAAGGCCAAATCTGCCTGTTAGTCCATATATCTCTTGGCTTCTTACTTTTGCCCTGATTATTCCTGGAGGTACATATTTCCTACAATTCTCAGTAGGCATTTTGTCTCCTAAAGACCACCAACAAGAACCCGCCTGCCAATGCAGGAGAGGTAAGAGATGCAGGTTCAATTGCTGGGTTGGGAAGATCCCCTAGAGAAGGAAATGATAACTGTCTCTAATATTCTTACCTGGAAAATTTCATGGAGAGAGGAGCCTGATGGGCTACTGCCCATGGGACCACAGAGAGTTGGACATGATTGAATGTGCGTGCACACACACGCAAAGACCATCGCTTGTTGCCCTCATTGTTGCCTGAACACCTATAATTTTGTACCGAGAGAAAGCCTCTGTCTCATATTGATACAGCATATTACCATTGATTAGAGAATATAGACATCATTTCTGAGTATCTCCATAATTCTGTGTGAATCTTCAGAAGCATTTTTCAGGCCATTCCAGCAAAGAAATGACCTGCCTAAGATGAGGGCATAAATCACTCTGTTGCTGAAGTTTCACATTGAGGACATGTCACAGACTTCAGGCCAACTTCTCAGTTTCCAAGACGGAGGCAAGAGTTCTGAATAGCAATTTCACCTGGACCAAACTGTATTACTAGTGTGACCTGATTATTTTCGGTTTAATCCCTCAGGTGAAATAAAATCACCATCTACATGTTTAGGGGGCATGAGGTAACAACTTGGCCTTGCCATTTTTATATCTATCTGTATCTATCTTGGCTCAGTCATGACCGACTCTTTGTAACCCCATGGACTGTATCCTGTCAGGCTCCTCTGTCCATGGAAATCTCTAGGCAAGAATACTGGAGTGGATTGTCATTGCCATGTTTAGGTCAGAATTATTCAGGAGTTTGTTTATTCGAGAGTTTAAGCAAAGCCCAGAATGATTCTGTCTTCATACCTTTGTCTTACAAGCTCATCACTGCCTTTTCTCCTCAGTTAAACATAAGGGGTGCTTCCAAAGGCGAAGGACAAAGCTGCCAAAATGGTGATGAACATTTCCATCAAAGCTGATAAAACAATTTCCCTATATCATCAGCCAATGAATCACTGAACACTTTGAATGTTACTTGTATTATGCAGGGTTTTATTTGTTTCAATTTACAATGAATTGAGTTTTTCAGATAGAAAATGAAAGCAAAAATTGTTTTATTTTGAGAGCACCATGCTGAGAACAGGAAGAAAAAGTCTTTCTCCATCTTTGGTTTTTGTTGTAGGTTCCTTAAAGAGTGACAATTCTTTCTTCACACGTTATTGAGCAGATCTGTGTTATAGATTAAGAATGAATGAGATGAACTCCTGATAGGTGAGACCCTGGGAGGAGATCAATGCTGGTAAAGAAAGACATAAGTTATAATCTAATGTCAGCCAATAACACCTGTTGCTCTACTTTTTTGTTACCTCCAATTGAATAGTTCTTGGGGTTTTGTTTTGTTTTGTTTTTTCATTTGTTCATCTCAACATTCTCTTTTGGAAAATACTTATTTATGTATTTCACAGTGATGGGTCTTAATTTCAGCACCCAGGAACTTTGTTGCATCATATGTGATCTTTCACACAGTGCATGGACTCTCTAGCAGTGGCAGTTGGGCTTAGTAGTTGCACCACATGGGCTTAGATGCTCCACAGTGTGTGGGATCTTAGTTCCCTGATCAGGAGGCCAGAAATCAAACCCACACCCCCTGCATTGCAAGGCAGATTCTTAACCACTGGACCACCAGGGAAGTCCTCCTCTCAGTTTTCTTGACCATTCCTATTTCCCATGTGATATACTCTACCTGGAGAGTATGTTCCTATTCACTCTGAGATTCTTGAGGGGCATTCAAAGAGAGAGTTCATGTTTAACATATTCAAAACTGAATGTAACTTAACTTTACATATTCCTCCTCTCTTTCCTGTTTTGGAGAATGTTACCATCATCTTTTTAAAAGTATATACCAGAAACCAAAGAAATATTTTAAATTAAATATGAAAAGTAAGGGGAAACATGAATTCAGCCTGCTGCTGCTACTGCTAAGTCGCTTCAGTCATGTCCGACTCTGTGTGACCCCATAGATGGCAGCCCACCAGGCTCCCTCTTCCCTGGGATTCTCCAGGCAAGAACACTGGAGTGGGTTGCCATTTCCTTCTCCAATGCATGAAAGTGAAAAGTGAAAGTGAAGTCGCTCAGTCACGTCCGACTCTTAGCAACCTCATGGACTGCAGCCTACCAGGCTCCTCTGTCCATGGGATTTTCCAGGCAAGAGTACTGGAGTGGGGTGCCATTGCCTTCTCCATGAATTCAGCCTACAAATCTCTAAATGTTTTAACTTTAAAATATTTTTTTTTGTCCTCTCCTCACCTCCTCCATAGCAATACCTTGCCTTATTAAAACTCCATCCTATTTCTTAAATCACTGAAATAATCTCCCAGTTGTCTTTACCTCTAGACATCACCATTTAAAAGCCTTGGTTCACATCTTGGCATTTGTGAACACTGGAAAACAGAAATTGGTTCATGTCTCCTTCCTCCATAAAAGTGTTCTTTGTCTTTCCAGTGCTTTGGTGATGAAGCTTAAATTCCATTGTTGATCATTTAAGAGGGTTCAAACCTGGGTCTCCTACCCTGCAGGCAGATTCTTTACCTTCTGAGCCACCAGGAGAGCCCCTATTATATGAGAGGAATTTATAGTGAATAAAAGCATGCTTCATTTCTTTATGGAGAGTAGAGAATCAGTTGGAGGGAAAATAAGCAACCATTACATTCCAGTGATGAGTATGCTTATGAAGACATCCATTCATGCTATTGAGAGTATAGTGGAGGGATTGCTAAATCAGACTGGGAGTCAGAAAGGATTATTGGAGGAGGGAATGCTGGAACTGAGTTTTATAAAATGAGTAGGATGGTAAAAAACAGATGGATAATAGGCAAACAGCATACAATATTTGGCATATGGTAAATGTTTGCCAAGAAAAACTGTATGTAGGCTAAGTTATGTATGTATGTATGAATGAATGAATGAATAATTTTGCATATGTCATAGACATTTATTTGATCTGAGTAGGTCTTCTCTTAAATGCTTATAAAATCTCTTCTCTAAAAGCAGAGAGTTAGATTCAATGATTGTTCTATTGTTGAAATGTTATCTCAAAAGAATAAATATTAATGCAAAGGTCAGATATTTATTTGCAGGTAGAGAAAGGCAAGCTACATATGGATAATTGAAAAAAATCTGTATGAATTTTAATAATATAACTAGAGGTTCCCTTTTAAGCAATGAAAGTCTGGAATTACAGTTGTTCCAAACCTTATATTAACCATATATTAACTTCCTGTCATTTTGCAGAATGTAATTTCAGAGTTCTCCACCCTTGTCTCATTATCTATCACACATAGCCCAGCATGACAACCTCCCCTTCTGTTGGCTTAGAATAGTTTATCGTTCTTCTGCTAGATGTGTATTATCCATGACATTCTGAATATTTGACTTTTCAACTCGAAGCTTCAGTTTTTATGGTAGTTTTCGAAAAACCTAAGAGCTCAAAAAGGTATGTGGATTTCCCAGAGTTAAAAGTGGATTTGGGTATCAAATATAAAATGTACAATCTTGATAATATTTTATTATTTTATTTTATTTTATTCTTCTTTCCTCATCAGCCACCTATAGCCTTTATATGAGGTAGGTGTTATTGCTATTATTTTTGGTAAGGGGTTTAAATCAGAAGAAATGGAGAGATGCTGGGCAGAGAGACGAGATTTCTTGTGAACTCCATAAATTTTAGACAAAAGTAAGCCCCTGTGAGACTATTTTATGTCCCTATCTACCTCATTGGCTGCACAGGTGAAAATAAAATTTCCCAGGTGGCATATTAGCCTGTATCAACCCCCATAGGACTCTTATGGGATAGATAACTCAAAAGAAAGTCAGTATTATAAGACGTGGTTTGATCTGTTATAAGAAGGATGTTTTGCTTTCTTATTAACATATCTGCCTCCTTTTGAAACTCTTCTAAAATTATCTGGCAGGCAGTAGTGCTTTCAGCTCTGATCTTTCCTGATGCAACTAAACTCCTCTATGTTTCCCCCAAATCAATTATTTTCTATTAAATGTGTCTGCCCTCTCTGGAATAATCGTATCACTTATAAAGTATGTATACTTCACACTGAAGTGAAACTTAGGGTGAACACATAAGCTACCTATTTCTGCTTTTCTCTCCTGCCTGGGTGACTGGTAACCATGTCTCAGTGTCTCAATTTAAGTGCCAGTTGATAAACTACTCACTCTAGAAGGCAATAATATTTGACCAGCTAATATTTGTATTTGACCACAACCTTGTCTAACTCAATGAAACTAAGCCATGCCGTGTGGGGCCACCCAAGACAGACGGGTCATAGTGGAGAGGTCTGACAGAATGTGGTCCACTGGAGAAAGGAATGGCAAACCACTTCAGTATTCCTGCCTTGAGAACCCCATGAACAGTATGAAAAGGCAAAAAGATAGGACACTGAAATATAAACTCCCCAGGTTGGTAGGTACCCAATATGCTACTAGAGATCAGTGGGGAAATAACTCCAGAAAGAATGAAGGGATGGAGCCAAAGCAAAAACAACACCCAGTTGTGGATGTGACTGGTGACAGAAGCAAGATTTGATGCTGTAAAGAGCAATATTGCACAGGAAGCTGGAATGTTAGGTCCATGAATCAAGGCAAATTCGAAGTGGTCAAACAGGAGATGGCGAGAGTGAACGTCGACATTCTAGGAATCAGCGAACTAAAATGGACTGGAATGGGTGGATTTAACTCAGATGATCATTATATCTACTACTGTGGGCAGGAATCCCTTAGAAGAAATGGAGTAGCCATCATAGTCAACAAAAGATTCCGAAATGCAGTACTTGGATGCAATCTCAAAAATGATGGAATGATCTCTGTTCATTTCCAAGGCAAACCATTCAATATCACAGTAATCCAAGTCTATGCTCCAACTAGTAATGCTGAAGAAGCTGAAGTTGAACGGTTCTCTGAAGACCTACAAGACCTTTTAGAACTAACACCCAAAAAAGATATCCTTTTCATTATAGGGGACTGGAATGCAAAAGTAGGCAGTCAAAAAAACAGGCAACTTTGGCCTCAGATACAGAATGAAGCAGGGCAAACGCTAATAGAGTTTTGATAAGAGAACTCACTGGTCATAGCAAATACCTTCTTCCAACAACACAAGAGAAGACTCTACACATGGACATCACCAGACGGTCAACCTAGAAATCAGGTTGATTATATTCTTTGTGGCCAAAGACAGAGAAGCTCTATACAGTCAGCAAAAATAAGACTGGGAGCTGACTGTGGCTCAGACCATGAACTCCTTATTGCCAAATTCAGACTTACATTGAAGAAAGTAGGGAAAACCACTAGACCATTCAGTTATGACCTAAATCAAATCCCTTATGATTATACAGTGGAAGTGACAAATAGATTTAAGGGACTAGATCTGATAGACAGGGTGCCTGATGAACTATGGACAGAGGTTCGTGACATTGTACAGGAGACAGGGATCAAGACCATCCCCATGGAAAAGAAATGCAAAAAGGCAAAATGGTTGTCTGAGGAGGCCTTACAAATAGCTGTGAAAAGAATAGAATCAAAAAGCAAAGAAGAAAAGGAAAAATACACCCATTTGAATGCAGAGTTCCAAAGAATAGCAAGGAGAGATAAGAAAGCCTTCCTCAGTGAACAATGCAAAGAAATAGAGGAAAACAATAGAATGGGAAAGACTAGAGATCTCTTCAACAAAATTAGAGATACCAAGGGAACATTTCATGCAAAGATGGGCTCAATAAAGCGCAGATGGTATGGACCTAACAGAATCAGAAGATATTAAGAAGAGGTGGCAAGAACACACAGAAGAACTGTACAAAAAAGATCTTCACGACCCAGGGTGATCACGATGGTGTGATCACTCACCTAGAGCCAGACATCCTGGAATGTGAAGTCAAGTGGGCCTTAGAAAGCATCACTACAAACAAAGCTAGTGGGGGTGATGGAATTCCAGTTGAGCTATTTCAAATCCTGAAAGATGATGCTGTGAAAGTGCTGCACTCAATATGCCAGCTAATTTGGAAAACTCAGCAGTGGCCACAGGACTGGAAAAGGTCAGTTTTCATTCCAATCCCAAAGAAAGACAATGCCAAAGAATGCTGAAACAACTGCACAATTGCACTTATCTCACACACTAGTAAAGTAATGCTCAAAATTCTCCAAGCCAGGCTTTAGCAATACGTGACCTGTGTACTTCCAGATGTTCAAGCTGGTTTTAGAAAAGACAGAGGAACCAGAGATCAAATTGCCAACACCCATCGGATCATCAAAAAAGCAAGAGAGTTCCAGAAAAACATCTATTTCTGCTTCACTGACTATGCCTAAGCGTTTGACTGTGTGGATCACAATTAACTGTGGAAAATTCTAAAGGAGATGAAAATACCAGACCACCTGACCTGCCTCTTAAGAAACCTGTATGCAGGTCAGGAAGCAACAGTTAGAACTGGACATGGAACAACAGACTGGTTCCAAATAGGAAAAGGAGTACATCAAGGATGTATATTGTCACCCTGCTTATTTAACTTATAGGCAGTGTAAGTCATGAGAAATGCTGGGCTGGAAGAAGCACAGCTGGAATCAAGGTTGCCAGGAGAAAAAACAATAACCTTAGATATGCAGATGACACCACCTTTATGGTAGAAAGTGAAGAAGAACTAAAGAGCCTCTTGATGAAAGTGAAAGAGGAGAGTGAAAAAGTTGGCTTAATGCTCAACATTCAGAAAACTAAGATTATGGCATCTGGTCCCATCATTTCATGGCAAGTAGATGGGGAAACAGTGGGAACAGTGACTGACTTTATTTTTCTGGGCTCCAAAATCACGGCAAATGGTGACTGCAGCCATGAAATTAAAACACACTTACTTCTTGGAAGGAAAGTTATGACCAACCCAGACAACATATTAAAAAGCAGAGACATCACTTTGTCCACAAAGGTCTGTCTAGTCAAGGTTATGGTTTTTCCAGTAGTCATGTATGGATGTGAGAGTTGGACTATAAAGAAAGCTGAGCACTGAAGAATTGATGATTTTGTTCTGTGGTGTTGGAGAAAACTCTTGAGAGTCCCTTGTACTGCAAGGAGATCCAACCAGTCCATCCTAAAGTATGTCTGTCCTGGGTGTTCATTGGAAGGACTGATGTTGAAGCTGAAACTCCAATACTTTGGCCACCTGATGCGAAGAGGTGACTCATTTGAGAAGACCCTGATGTTAGGAAAGATTGAGGGCAGGAAGAGAAGAGGACAACAGAGGATGAGATGGTTTAGTGGCATCACCAACTCAATGGACATGGGTTTGGGTGGACTCTGGCTGTTGGTGATGGACAGGGAGGCCTGGCCTGCTGTGGTTCATTGGGTCGCAAGGAGTCGGACATGACTGAGTGACTGAACTGAACTGAGAATAATAATAATTAATATACTATAAACTAGGAACTTACCACATCCCAAGCATTATTCCAGATATTTTAATTTTAATACATTATGCAATTCTCACAGGAAGTCTAAGAGGTTGGTGTTATAAATAGCCCCATCTCACAGGTAACAATTTTCATATATCACAAGTGATAAGTGATATGAGAGAAATAGAGTGATAAGCTGCCTGGATAATTTTTTCTTGATATAGATATGTCCCTCCACAAGAATCTCCAATTTCTTCAAAAAAAAAAAAAACTTAAATTACACACCAGCACACTCATTGACAGTCCCTTACATAGACATACTGCTATAACAACACTTTGATCACCACCAGAAGTGATTTGTCAACTTAGCATTGAAGAACGGAAATAAAAGATTTAGGGAAAAGTGGAGCTGGTTGCCAGGAAAGCAGCATTTTGCTCCTAACACTTATTTCTGCTCCCTGTTATCAGGAATTCAGAGACTTTCACATTATCCCCAATGACATGTGTAACTGATTGGGCTAATTATGCAGTAGACATATTGTTCAGAATTCATATTGTTTAGACTTTTTTCTCAAAAAAAAAAGATCATCCTTTTGCTTTTAGAATCATGAAACTATACAACTTTAATCTTTCTTTTTATTTAGAAAGGTTAATATTTTAAAGATGAGGCTATGGTCCAGAGAAATTAAATGACTTGATCAAGGTCACAGAATAACTTTGTGTCTGAGACTTATCTGGAATTTGATTTTTCTGACTTTTATCAGTTTAGAACTCATTTTCTAGCCACTCAATTATTTGTGTATTTACTTGTTCACACATCCACTTATTCATTCATTCATTCATTTTTTTTTTTTTTTTTACTGAGCACCTACTATATGTCAGTTTACATCCTAGGTATAGGGGTATAGCAAAGAACAAAACACAAAAGAGAACTCTGCTCTTATGAAACTTCTGTTCTAATGAGTGAAACAGGCAATAAAAAAAGTAAAAATATATTAAGCTAGATTCTGGTATACATTAAGGATAATATTAAGTGGGTAAATGCAATAAGATTTTTTTTGGTGGTAGGGTAGGGCATGAAATTTTAGGTCGATTAGGAAATACCTGAGAATACTTGAGAATGTGACTACCGAGAAAAGGAAACATAAGAGTGTGTCTTGAGAGTGACTGAGGGAATGAAATTGTAAGCAGAAGGAACGGCATGGTCTAAAGCCTGAGGCAGACATGATGGGAAGGTTTGAGGAAGAGAAAAGGGAGAAAAGTGTACAATATGGAAGAAGAAGGGTGAGGAAAGGGGGACGTAGATAACAAAGCAGACAAATACAAGGCTGCCAGGGCATACACCACCCTGATGTGATAGTCAGAATTTGAGCTTTACACTCGAGTGAGAAGGATAGCACACAGAGGCTGCTCATTTGTGCCATATCATGAGGCCTTGAGAAGTCTCATGCATCTATCAGACATAGACTCATTTTTACCAACAAAATGGCATGAGCCCAGTTACAGAAAATAATAATATACATGGCCTTTCACTTTATGAAGCTGATTGTTCTATGAATGACAAGGAATATTAAATAGAAGAGAAAAGAAGCAAGTAGAATTGATTTTGGATCCACTTTAACACTTCAATAGAAGGGGTGATGTGATTTCTTTGTTAGTTCCGTCTTCAAGGGAGGCATAAAGCTACATTTCTAAATGTGGTAAAATAAATAACATTAAGGATATATTTTGAATGAATAATCAAAGCAAGTTGGAAATAAGTCTTAAATTCCTATGGCTTTTTATTTTAAAGAAAATACTGGGAAGACTTAGTTCACATTATATTCTAGCAAAATGAAATATGGCATTTTAATGAGAAATGTCATTTTCTTGGGTTATAAAAAAATAGAACCAAAATGATTAAGCCAGTCAATATCACTACTTTTTTTTTTTCACATTCTCCCATAATCCAGTATGTTGTTTTGATACACTTGTCAAGCTCTTTGGTTTCCTTTGGGAAGAAAGAAATATATGGCTAGGAAATAATACTCAACATTTATTTATGCTGTCATTGTTTTTAACAATAAGCATACCAGAAAATGATTTTTTACTTTGTGTCTGCTGTTCTTCCTCAAAATTTGGAATAATAAACCTGACTTTTATTTTTTCATTTTGGATCCTAGACGCCCTTTACAAATATTGTTTAGTTCAGTCGCTAACTTGTGTCCGACTATTTGCAACCCCAGGAACCATGGCATGCCAGGCCTCCCTGTCCACCATCAACTCCCGGAGTTTACCCAAACTCATGTCCATTGAGTTGGTGATGCCATCCAACCATCTTATCTTCTGTCTTCCCCTTCTTCTCCTGCCTTCAATCTTTCCCAGTATCAGGGTCTTTTCAAATGACTAAGCTCTTCACATCAGGTGGCCAAAGTATAGGAGGTTCAGCTTCAACATCTGTCCTTCCAATGAATATTTAGGACTGATCTCCTTTAGGGTGGAATGGATGGCTCTCCTTGCTGTCCAAGGGACTCTTAAGAGTCTTCTCCAACACCACAGTTCAAAAGCATCAATTCCTTAGTGCTCAGCTTTCTTTATAGTCCAACTCTCACATCCATACATGACTACTGGAAAAACTATAGTCTTGACTAGATAAACCTTTGTGGACAAAATAATGTCTCTGTTTTTTAATATGCTGTCTAGGCTGGTCATAACTTTCCTTCCAAGGAGTTTAGCTCAGTTCATTCACTCAGTTTTGTCCGACTCTTTGTGACCTCATGAACCACAGCATGCCAGGCCTCCTTGTCCATCACCAACTCCCGGAGTCCACCCAAACCCATGTCCATCGAATCGGTGATGCTATCCAACCATCTCATCCTCTGTCATCCCCTTCTCCTCCTGCCCTCAATCTTTCCCAGCATCAGGATCTTTTCAAATAAGTCAGCTCTTCGCATCAGGTGGCCAAAGTAACATCAGTCCTTCCAATGAATGCCAGGACTGATCTTTAGGATAGACTGGTTGGATCTCCTTGCAGTCCTTGGATATGGTCATACCTTTCCTTCCAAGGAGTAAGTGTCGTCTAATTTTATGGCTGCAATCACCATCTTGCAGTGATTTTGGAGCCCTAAATAATAAAGTCAGCCACTGTTTCCCATCTACTTGCCATGAAGTGATGGGACCAGATGCCATGATCTTAGTTTTCTGAATGTTGAGCTTTAAGCCAATTTTTTCACTCTCCTCTTTCACTTTCATCAAGAGGCTCTTTAGTTCTTCTTCACTTTCTACCATAAGGGTGGTGTCATCTGCATATCTGAGGTTACTGATATTTCTCCCGGCAATCTTGATTCCAGCCTGTGCTTCTTCCAGCCCAGTATTTCTCATCATGTAGTCTGCCTATAAGTTAAATAAGCAGGGTGACAATATACAGCCTTGATGTACTCTTTTTCCTATTTGGAACCAGTCTGTTGTTCCATGTCCAGTTCTAACTGTTGCTTCCTGACCTGCATACAGGTTTCTCAAGAGGCAGGTTAGGTGGTCTGGTATGCCCATCTCCTTCAGAATTTTCCACAGTTTATTGTGATCTGCACAAAGGCTTTGGCATAATCAATAAAGCAGAAATAGATGTTTTTCTGGAACTGTCTTGCATTTTTGATGAACCAGTGGATGTTGGCAATTTGATCTCTGGTTCCTTTGCCTTTTCTAATACCAGCTTGAACATCTGGAAGTTCACAGTTCACGTATTGCTGAAGCCTGGCTTGGAGAATTTTAAGCATTACTTTACTAGTGTGTGAGATAAGTGCAATTGTGCAGTTGTTTGAGCATTCTTTGGCATTGCCTTTCTTTGGGGTTGGAATGAAAACTGACCTTTTCCACTATTATTATTTCAATTATTGACCTAATTGGCCTTCCCACCCCACTAGAATCTGAGTTCCTGGAGAGCATGATGCATTACCAGCACCCCCTGTGTAAAATTTGCCATTCTCTGGAACACATGGATGCTTTCTAAATGTAGTGGGAATCCAAATTTATTCAATAGGTTTGTGTTTCCATTTTATTTTAGTTTTTGCATTTCTACAAAGAAAAGGATGGTGCTCTTTGATTGTTAGAGACATGACATGCTGTACATACAAGATTTAGCATTTTAAACTTGACAGCTGATTAACTACAAAGCCCTCTTCAAAGACAGCTTAAAGAAGATTCACGGTAAATATAAGAGGGCAGCCCATTTACTCTTTGAAGAGGATATGTGGTACATAAGTCATTCTCAGGATTATCATAGAGTACATGTCTGGACCCAAACATATAAATGATAGCAATAAAAATAATACCATCCCCTTATGCTTGTATAATACTTTTAAACTTTCAAACTTTATTCACGTCTATTGGCTACCACAGGTTTGTTGGGAATATTTAATGAAACATATTTTAAATCCTATCAAGAGAGCCTGCTATATATTAAACTTAATAAACAAATATGTTTCCTTTTGTTCCTTTGGGGCTTCTCTGGTGCTCAGATGGTAAAGGTTCTGCCCACAGTTAAGGAGACCTGGGTTTGATCTCTGGGTCAGGAAGACCTCCTAGAGAAGAGAATGACTACACATTCCAGTATCCTTGCCTGGAGAATTCCATGGACAGAGGAACCTGGCTGGCTACAGTCCATGGGGTTGCAAAGAGTCAGACATTTAATGTTAGAGCTACTAACATTTTGTTCTTTTGAATCTCATTAAAACTACAGGAAGCACATATCATATGTGGGTGTCTTTTTTCCTCATCTTCAGTGCTACTGGCCTAATTCAAGCCAGCATCACAGTTTGCCTGGACCACATCATAGCTTCCTATATCTTCCTGTTTCCTTTATGGCGTCCCTCAAGTCCGTCTTCCCACACTGGTGGTGGTGGTTTAGTCACTGAGTCCTGTCCAACTCTTGCGACCCCATTGACTGAAGCCTGCCAGGCTCCTCTGTATACAGGATTTTCCAGACAAGAATACTGGAGTGGGTTGCCGTTTCCTTCTCTTCACAAAGTAGTGATCTATTTAAAACAGAAGCACAGGGCTGTCTTGCTTGGAACTGGTGAATGCCTATCTATGGAACTTAGAATAGACTCGAAGCCTGTTGGAGCTGTCTTAGAAGGTCCTGCGTGATCTAAGCTGGCCTGGACTGAAGTTCCCACTGCTCACTCAGCACTAGCCTCTTTGGGCTTCTTTTGTCCCTCAGTCAGTCCAGTGGGACTTAGGGTCCTGCCAGTTGCTTTATCCTCTGTGTGCAGGGTTCTACTCTCAGCTTTTTACTTGCCCGCCTCTTTTGCAACATGCAGGTTTCAGCTCAAACATCTCTCTTTGTCTACACAAGCTAAGATAACCTACTATTCTCCACTGCTGTCACAGAATCCTGTTTTCACTGGATCTCCAGCAAATATTTGATTTTTCTTATGTACACATAAGAATAAAATGTGTAAATAAAAAGAATAAAATCTCCAGAGAGATTAAATGGCTTGGCAAGGCTCTGAGTGTATGCTTATATAGAATTCAGGTCTCTAGAGCCCTGAAAAGGAGTTCTCTTTCTATACTCATGCATTCCCTTTCCCAATACAGTTTTGAGTTCCAAGATATCCAGGAAAATGTCAGTGCAACTATCAGATGATGCATATTTTTTCTTTATTCAGGGAATTTCCTCTAAATTTAAGACTGACGTTGGCCCATCTTTGGCTGTTGAGGAGTCACCATCAGAATCTGTATGAATGTACCCAAAAGATATCTGAAATTTGGGGTTAGAAAAATTGTTTGCACTTTTCAAAAGTTAAAAAAAGGTATCTAGGATCAAATACTGTTAATGATTAAACACTGTGAAAAGTGAAAGTTGCTGATTCATGTCTGACTCTTTGAGACCCCATAGACTATACAGCCCATGGAATTCTCAGGCCAGAATACTGGAGTGGGTAGCCTTTCCCTTCTCCAGGGGATCTTCCCAACCCAGGGATTGAACCCAGGTCTCCCGCATTGCAGGTGGATTCCCTACCAACTGAGTTACAAGGGAAACCCAAGACTACTGGAGTGGGTAGCCTGTCCCTTCTCCCGTGGATCTTCCTGGCCCAGGAATCAAACCCGGGTCTTGTCCATTGCAGGTAGATTCTTTACCAACTGAGCTATCAGGGAATACTGTGAATATACTAAAAAGCACTGAGTCATATACTTTAAAGGTGTGCAATTTAAGGCATGTGTGTTATATCTCAGTAAGCTATTATTAAAACAATCATGAAAGGGGATATTCTCCTATCCCTACCCTTTCATTTAAACATAATTAAATAATGTGATTTCATATAATTTAATGGGGCTACTGGAAACCTGAGAGACTGTCTCCTTCTCTATAACCTTGACTCCATTAATTAGCTCTCATGGCTGGGAAGACTTCTTCTTTATGGTCATGCTTGCTTGTTCGAAAATTCTCCCTGGATTTGCTCATTATAAGCCACCATCACATACATTCTACACTTTGGGGAAAACTTTACATATTTTGCATGGAGCATCTACTATTATGTTTCTTTGTTAGGCAGCCATAGAAATTGCAGAATTAGAATTTCATTTTTGAGATCCCCAAAGGGAAAAAAAGATACTTATTTACCAGGCAACAGTGATAAGTCAGGGCCTATTTGAGGACAGAGCTCATTAACAATCTCAAACAAGGTACTTTATTTTCAGCCGGGGTGTGCCATCCATGGGCGACATCCAGGATATTAGCTTCTGGGTGGCAGTGCAGACTCTCCTGCAAGGTCCCGACCCTTACCTGCTCCTGTTTCTGAGGTCTGTGCATCTCCCTTGCCTTGTGGGCTTGTTCTTGTCTGCTGTGAAAGAAACCAGGCACCAAATCTGCCTGAGAAAACCTACAATAATCTGGGCTTCTTTTTGAATAAGCCCTACTCATATGAGAAATCTGTAGAGCCAAGGGACGTTTATTTCCTGCAAGATCGTTGCTGTGGTTCCACGGCATCTATTTTCCTATAATTTTATTTCCTTTTTTACTTAGCTAGGAAATGGTATTATCATGTATATTTCTCCAAGAAACTGAAACACTTCCTTTCTAAACAAGCAGAATAACTCAGATCCGTTCATCATTTCCATAAATAACAGCTGCAATAACTAGAAACCAAGTCCTAATTTCAAATGAGATCTTGGTTGTTATAGAGAAAGCTAAACAATAATGGGAAACCATCTAGTTACGTGTAATGGCATTTTCCCAATGCTAAGCAAACCCTCCACCACCTGTACTTCTGCAGTTCTCACCAACCACAGACACACTCAAAACACAGTACAAGTCCTACTTTCCCATAGACTGCAATTTCTTCTTATTTGTCTAGATTATCATTTTACCTTCTTGGGCAAACCAGATTCCCTTTTGCCTCTCAAATACAGGTTCCAGGATGTAAAACATATTACATAAAAATGCCAAATTGAGTGTAATGAAAAAAATACATAAACTGCCTTTAAACATGTCACTGCTTAGCAATATGCTATTTTGCAAGTTGCTTCCTGTCATTAGTTTCGCAGGCTACATTATTCTCACAGGTGAGGCATCTTCCGCCCAGTAAATGGATGGTTTTCCTTTGTAGGTCATCACTTAGTCTCCAAAGATACTCCAAGTTTGATACCACCAGTACCATATTATATTCAAATCAAAGCCCCACAAAACTGATTGCAAAACTTTTGCATTGTAGATAAGAACTCTCAGAAACAGGGTTCCCTAAATAATATCAAATAGGAAAAAAAAAAATCTATTCATCCTGTAAGATTCTCAGTAAATAGCTCTTAACTCAAAGGGGAATCATTTCATGAAGCATTTAGTCAAGAATAAAGGTCTGTTGGGTAGCGAATGACTAAACTGCAGATTCTTCTCAAACCATAACCAGGAGGACACTTTCCCCTTTCATAGAAAATCTCTTTAGTGGGTTTCTTCTCAGAAAGACAGTGATTGGCTTTTGGTTTTCCTATTCTATCCTTCAAAATCTCTCAGTTCGCATACCAATGGATTCCTCTAATCTCGTTCACTGGTTTCCTTTCTTGCAAAATTAACATTTTGTATTTAAGCATCCCCTTAATGCTCCTCTCTCCTGTTCTTAGCCACAGCCCACCTGGAGAGTCTAAAATAGCACACACCATATTAGCACTTCTCTGCTGAGATTTTGATAACAGACACCTGTGCAGTCTAAGTAGCTCTTGACTTATTTCTTCCAGAATGTGTTAATAATTGTGGCCACATTTATTTTCCTCCAGATGTGAATTAAAAATGCCACAAGGGCCAATTTCAGTGCAAACCCGGAAATGGTTCAAGCTGCTTTCTCTCCTTCCCTCTCTCCAACACCGTTTTGCCATCTTTCAAGTGTAGCATAGAGTATACCCATCAATCAGAGAGCTGCTGGGAGTCCCAGAAGCAAACTGCAGGTGGCAAGTTTCACTGCACATACCTTAAATTGCATCCTCATGCCAATAAATACTCAACTATTTAAACAGCAACCACTGCCACATGCAGATATAACAATATCAGTGCGACTTATGTATTCAAATTCATCCCTGAAGTGTGTGTCACAAAATAACCAGGCAGGACTGGAATCCACTCTGCCATTTTTATCCTTTAGAAACAAATCTTTATCAACATTTTCAGCCTTGCCAACATTTCTCTTTCTCTCGGTTAATATTTAAGAGAGCTAGTCAATTTGTGAGGCATTGAAGCTGTCGTTAAAATAAGTTACTCTCTGGGTTTTCAAAATCTCTTTGATGCAGCCCACCCCTAACCACTGGGGCTGGCTCTATAGTAAACATTTCTTTTACAGGTGTTTTTCATTTCTTGGAAGCAGCTTTGCACTTCTCTGTTCACATGAGATCAGATCTCTTTTTGTGGGTTAGCTCATAGCCTGAGCCTCTATTCATTTTGAAAGCTCATAAGAGAAGATATTCAGAGAAGCATCTTGGTGGTTAAACCAAGACAGTTCTTTCTTGGTTGTGTTGTTCAACCAGCTTCAAGAGTTGCCTTTCATCCTCATTCATCCATTTACTTATATTAACTCACATGCACATGTCATGTAGCTCCACTAACCTCCTTACTACACATGCACACACACACACACACACACACACACAAGTTGCTCTAAATATTATAAAGCAATGCATAGTCACATGAACTGAACACTGAACCGTATAATAGTAGGAGTCCAGGAGAAGCCAGCTAAAAGCAGCAGTAATAAAGTATTAAGAAGAGAATGAATTGCTCTCTTTTTTGAAGGCCTTTGCCCTTTTTAGTGCTGCTGGGTTCCATTTAGCAAATGACCTCCTCCTGGAAATGAAAGAAAAATAATAACCAGGGCCCAGAAGGATAAATTGTCTTTCACTCAAGAAATGCTAAGAACTCTGCTTGCCTCACACTATACATAGGAGAGAAGTGGATGCATGGCATTATATTTCTACAGCCTTTCTTAATATTATGATAACAGAGTGATTTTTATAATTTGCTATTCCATTCTCACCTTGGAAAAGAGAGTCCTAAGCTCTGAAGAGAGTTTCTCTGCACTCACTAAAGCTGCAAAATTCAGAAAGGAGCTTGATTAATATAACTATTGGATGTTACATTCCCCAGGTTTTCTACAGAGCTGACTGTTAAAAGGAGATACTTGTTCCATGAAAAGGGAGCACCATCTGGCAAAGACTATCATCTACATCTATTAAATATGGCTGAAAAGAATTCTAAGGTAAGTAAGGTCAAATTTAGTTTATGATGGTGCAGAATAAGCATAGAATTAAGGTTGTTTGACTCTTTAAGATATCTTTATCCTGTTGAAAAGTTTGTGTGTGTGTGTGGGTGCATGCAGTCATGTCTGACTCTTTGTGGCCCTGTGGACTGTAACCCACCAGTCCCCTCTGTCCATGGGATTTCCCAGGCAGGCATACTGGAGTGGGTTGCCATTTCCTTCTCCAGGGGATCTTCCTAACCCAGGGATCCAACCTGCATCTCCTGAATTGGCAGGTGGATTGTTTAGCACTGAGCCACCTGGGAAGCCCAAAAAGTTTGTACTCTAGGTCAATTATTCTAAGAACCTTGGCCATCCTCATAGACCATAGTCATCTCTTAGGAATCGCTTGGAACAACAGCTCCCTCACTGGACCCCTTTAATCAACATTGCCCCTCTCCAACACTAGCTGCACACTGCAGAAATATTAGTATTTCCACTCTCTTCAGCTGATCATGTCAATCTACGGTTAAAAGGCCATCAGAAGGAGGACTCATAAGGGTTGAGGTTAAGCTTCAAATTTCTCATTTTTGTGTATCAGGAGCTTCCAAGCTCTTTTCTATCAGTTTTGCCTTTTATCATTTGCCACCTTGTTCCTAACACTGCAGCCACACGGAGCTTTGTTTGAGGGGTAAAAAAGGTCCAGCTCATGAAGGATTCAGTCCCTGTATGTTTGGCCTTGTGATTACCCACTCATCCTTCAGATCTGAGGGTTGTCCTGATACCCCGAGATCCCAATGGGTTTGTCTCAGATGTAATCTCTCCCCCAGCCCACTGTACACATTTTAGCATCCTTATCATACTTTAGCCTTATTGTCTTATTTGTTTGTTTGTTTTTGCCTTTTCCACTGATAGGAGGTTTGCTTGAGATAAGGCTTGTATCTCTATTGCTCAAGGAATGTATCTTGTGTGTATGGGTGTGTGTTTTGTTATTGAAGTTAATTAATATCCAATATTATGTTATTTTCAGGTGTTCACCATAGTGATTCAACATTAAGTACTGTGAAATGATCAAGGTAAGTCTAGTAACCATCTGTCACTATACAAAATTATTGCAATATTATTGACTATGTTCCTTATGTGGTATATTACAGCCTTATGACATTTATTTTATAAGTTAAAATTTGTATCTCTTAATCCCTTCACCTATTTTGCCAAATCCCCCACTCCCTTCTCCTCCCCCCTTGCCTTCCTTCTGGCAGCCACCAGTTTTTTCTCTGTAGCTATGAGTCTGCTTCTCTTTTGCTTTGCTTGTTCATTTGCTTTCTTAGATTCTACGAATAAGTGAAATCATATAGTATCTGACATTCTCTGTATGATTTCTTTCACTTAGCATATTACCATCTGTCCATCTGTATTGTCACAAATGTCAGGATTTTATTCTTTTTCGTGTGTAACATTCCATTGTATGTATGTACCACATGTTCTTTATCCATTTGTGTATCAATGGATATTTGTTTTCATACCTATTTTTAAATCATGCTGTGATGAACATAGGGCTGTGTACATATTTTCAATTTAGTATTTTTGTTTTCTTTGGGAAAATACTCAGAAGTAGAATTGCTGGATTATGTGGTAGTTCTGTGTTTAATTTTTTGAGAAAACCTCCACATTTTTCCATAGTCTCTGTTCCAATTTATAATCCCACAAGCAGTGCATAATAGTTACTTTTTCTCAACATCTTCGCCAACTCTTGTTATTTGTCTTTTTGGTGATACCTCTGGTGTGAGGTGGCATCTTATTGTAGTTTTGATTTGCATTTCCCTGATGATTAGTGATGCTGGGTAACTTTTCATATGTTTTTCAGCTCTCTGTATGTCTTCTTTGGAGAAAAGTCTATTTAGGTCCACTGCTAGTCTTTTAATCTGATTGTTTTTGGATGTTGAGTTGTATGGTTTCTTTACATAATTTGGATATTAACTCTTTATGCGATAAATGATTTGCAAATAACCTCTCCTGTTCAGAAGGATACATTTCTCTTTGTTGATGAATTCCTTAACTTTGAAAAAGCTTTTTAGTTTCATGTAGTTTTGTTTTGTTTTTTGCTTTTATTGTTCGTGTCTGAAGAGACACATCCAAAAACGTATTGCTAAGACCAGTGTCAAAGAGTGTACTGTCTCTGCTTTCTTCAAAGAGTTTTATAATTTCAGGTCTTACATTTAAGTCTGTAATATATTTTGAGTTTATTTTTGTGTGCAATGTAAGAAAATGGTTGTTTCATTCTTAGGCAGGATTGTGTTGTTTTGTTCTATGTATCAGTGTATGGCATATCTGATGATTAAATGTATGCATAGGCAAATGAATAGAATATTCATGAATGAATAGAGTTTCTCCTAAACTCTATTAGGAGAAAAATTGGGGGAAAGTAGATGGAGCTATTGTTGCAGTGTGGAAGGACTAACTTAGTATTAATAGAAAAATTAATACCTCCCTTCAGTTCAGTTCAGTTGCTCAGTCATGTCTGACTGTTTGCGACCCCATGAATCACAGCACGCCAGGCCTCCCTGTCCATCATCAACTCCTGGAGCTTACTCAAACTCATGTCCATTGAGTCGGTGATGCCATCCAGCCATCTCATCCTCTGTCGTCTCCTTCTCCTCCTGCCCCCAATCCCTCCCAGCATCAGGGTCTTTTCCAATGAGTCAACTCCTCGCATGAGGTGGCCAAAGTATTGGAGTTTCAGCTTCAGCATCAGTCCTTCCAATGAATACCCAGGACTTATCTCCTTTAGGTTGGACTGACTGGATGGATCTCCTTGCAGTCCAAGAGACTCTTAAGAGTCTTCTCCAACACCATAGTTCAAAAGCATCAGTCCTTCGGCACTCAGTTTTCTTCACAGTCCAACTCTCACATCCATACATGACCACTGGAAAAACCATGGCCTTGACTAGACAGACCTTTGTTTGGCAAAGTAATGTCTCTGCTTTTAAATATGCTATCTAGATGGGTCATAACTTTCCTTCCAAGGAGTAAGCATCTTTTAATTTCATGGCTGCAATCACCATCTGCAGTGATTTTGGAGCCCAGAAAAATAAAGTCTGACACTGTTTCCATGGTTTCCCCATCTATTTCCCATGAAGTAATAGGACTAGATGCCATGATCTTAGTTTTCTGAATGTTGAGCTTTAAACCAACTTTTCCACTCTCCTCTTTCACTTTCATCAAGAGGCTTTTTAGTTCCTCTTCACTTTCTGCCATAAGGGTGGTGTCATCTGCATATCTGAGGTTATTGGTATTTCTCCCGGCACTCTTGATTCCAGCTGTGCTTCTTCCAGCCCAGCATTTCTCATGATGTACTCTGCATATAAGTTAAATAAGCAGGGTGACAATATACAGCCTTGATGTACTCTTTTTCCTGTTTGGAACCAGTCTGTTGTTCCATGTCCAGTTCTAACTGTTGCTTCCTGACCTGCATATAGGTTTCTCAAGAGTCAGGTCAGGTGGTCTGATATGCCCATCTCTTTCAGAATTTTCCACAGTTTATTGTGATCCACACAAAGGCTTTGGCATAGTCAATACCTCCCTAGATGAAGTCAATTCAGGCATCACAGAAAGAATCCCACCCCAAAATTCCAGTCTTATTTTCCCCACTCTAAATACCTTTCCTGTAAGATTTCTAACATCTGAAGCCTTACAATTAGATATACACACTCAGTTCAGTTCAGTCACTCAGTTGTGTCCGACTCTTTGCAACCCCATGGACTGCAGCATGCCAGGCTTCCCTGTTGATCACTAACTCCCTGAGCTTGCTCAAACTCATGTCTGTCAAGTTGGTAAGGCCATCCAACCATCTCATCCTCTGTCATCCCCTTCTCTTCCCACCTTCAATCTTTCTCAGCATCAGCATCAGGGTCTTTTCAAATGAGTCAGTTCTTTGCATCAGGTGGCCAAAATATTGGACCTGCAACTTCAGCATCAGTCCTTCCAGTGAATATTCAGGACTGATTTCCTTTAGGATGGACTCGTTTGATCACCTTGCAGTGCAAGGGACTGTCAAGAGTCTCCTCCAGCACTACAGTTCATAATCATCAATTCTTTGGTGCTCAGCTTTCTTTATGATCCTGCTGTCATATCCATACATGACTACTGGAAAACCCATAGCTTTAACTAGATGGACCTTTGTCGATGATATACACACTACCGTTTATAAAATAGATAACCAACAAGGACCTACTCGTATAGCACAGAGAACTATACTCAATGTCTTATAATAACCTATAAGGGAAAATAATTTGAAAAAGAACATACATACACACACATACATACATATATATGTGTATATCTATAGGTGTATATATGCGTATATGTATGTCTGAATCACTTTGCTGTTCATCTGAAACTAACACAACATTATAAATCAACTGTATGTCAATAAAAATCAAATCAAATCTAACAATTTGAGATTTATTGTGGGCCTTAAGTTTTCTGTCTTCTCTGAAATGCCCAAGGGAAGTAACACTCTACATACTTAGAAATATTCCTGGGAGCAGTTCTGAGAAACGGTGGAGAATTATTTTACCTCATGTCTGAGGCCAGCAGGGAAGACTGAAAGGGTCCTGGTTTTTAAGGGCCATAAATGAAAGTGCAAGACAAGAATAAATTAACTCAAGCTCTAAAAAATATTACTTTTTTTTATGTGCCTAGTAAGGAAGCCTCAAGCTCTAGAAAGAAATATTTCATAATCTTTTCTGACTCCCTCTTCCATATCATCTTCCACTCCTCCAAGATTTATATTCCAAGTACAGAGACTTCGGGAAATTACTATCAATTGCTTAGTTCCACCAATATTCCATAATGTGAAAAATCCATCATCCCTTGCCTGGATTTTTGACTCATTCCTTCAACAAATGATTATTGAGTACTTACTACATGCCAGACTCTCTTCTGGTTTGAGATTTCAACAGTGACTTTTTTATCTGAGCCTCCTAGCTTCAGGGAGTTTATATTCTAGTAGCATTCTTCTTAGATGTAAAATAAAAACGTTGGCAGTTTATTGACTAAGTGGCTTAATATTACCTTGAACAATGTGACCCTTTGTGACCCCATGGACTGTAGCCCACCAGGCTCCTCTGTTTTGGGGATTCTCCAGGCAAGAATACTGGAGTGTGTTGCCATTTCCTTCTCCAGTTAATAAATAGCAGCTCTAAAAATAGAATATTTTTGTTTCATCTCTCATATTTCCTCTGAGGCAATATAGTATCACAGTTAAGAATTTGGGTGTAGAGTCAGAGATAAATCTGGGTTTCAATTTAGTTGCACCCCTTACTATCTGGATGAACATGAGCAAGTTATTTCTTTGAACCTCACTTTTCTCTCTATTCCATGTGGGGTATTTTTTAGTAGGACTTTGACCTTATACCATTGTAGTGGAAGTTAAAGGAGAACATCTGGAAAATGAGACATCAACCCCATGCCTGACAAATAGGAGGAGAATTGAACAATGTTAATTATTATTTCTTTTCCCCTAAGTTAACTAACCTGAATCAGAAAGAGGATTAATTTTAGTGTCTTTTGCTTTTCATAAAAGTAAATCTACATAGTCATAAGGAGCAAAATTTTCATTTTCTCAATTATTAGATCTGATTTTCAAGACAAATTACAATAACTACTCCAACTTTCTTGTTGACAGCACCCTGTTGAACAAAAAAACTCACATTCAGGGGATATGGGACAAATTAGCTTATTTTCAGATAGATGCCACTTCCCCAGCATGCCTGGAGGGGAGTCAGAATGCTCTGGAAATAGCAAAAAAACAAAAAATGCATGAATGTCCTTGGAAGATGACTGTATTTATGCTAAGTGGAAATTATCAAGTCACCAGGAAAACACAAAGGCATTCCTGAAACAAACTTACCAAACACTCTAATTAAGTGATTATTTATCTCAAACTACATTCACCTCTTCCTTTAGAAGGGCATTTATTTTTCTTTACTTATTTTACACCTGGGAAATGCGTGTATGCCTATACAAATATACATTCCCCCCCCACCTTAGGGCATAATCTCAGAAAAGAAACTTCCTTTCTGGTAATGAAAGGGCTTCAGAGAAGTTATTTCTATTAGTGATGAATGACATCTGAGTTTAGAATGGTTGTATGATACTGACCAAGATTTTCCGTAAACTTCCATCTTCCTAGAATCCCTTGTCATTCTTAAGGCAGGAAGGTTTATGGAAGACATGTTCCCTTTTAAATATGATTTCCTTGTGGTTCCCATAGAACTCTTCTTATGTACTAAGAAGAGTCTTCTCTCAATACATATTAAGACATATTAAGATGTCTTCCTAATATATTTTATTCATAATATATATGACAGAGAAAGGGAGAAAGAGATTTCTACTGAAACTAAGAACCCAAAGTTAGTTCTCTGGCCCTTTCGTCTAGGGGTTTTCCTGGAAGAGGTATATAAAACTCTGTAGTTCATTTAATCTGCTCAATGAGAGGCACAAAGATGACCTTTGATTTACAGATGAAATGGAAGGTACCAAAATTTCTCTAGTGAGTTGATTTGAATAAAATAAATGAGCAGTGGGTTCATGGGTTTTCTGCCTCTAATCCTGTACTATAGAAAGTTCAGTTTATTATGGAATTTAACCTGTGGGTAGAATTTTAGGTATCATTAGAAAATTGTTTTCCTCTGTAGTAATTGTCTTAAATGTTTAAATGCTAGTTTAGTCTCCATTCTACAACAGTTTAGCAAGATATTTCTTGCCAAAGCATCTTTCCAAAGAACTAAGAGAGAGACCTCTGCTCATGAGGACTTTTGGAACTTTACAATCTCGCCCAGCCAGATAGGTCAACACACTTCCCCGTTTGTCCTATGTGAGCAGAAGGTGATGTCTGGTCAACTTTCAAGTTTGCTTCCAGCTATTAAAATCCAGCAGCTCAAAAGTTATTATCCTGAGGGTTCCTGGATATTATTTCATGTTTTTGTTTATTTGTTTATAGTGCAATGTTCACATCAATTACCTTTATTTTTTTCTCCATGAAATAAGCCTAAATGAAAGTAATATGACTTGGCAAAGAGTACTGTTAAAAGATTTATAATTGACTCTGTTGTATTCTTAGAATGTAGACCATTCCAAAACACTCAAGGGTAACTTGAGATAAATCCAGGGATTTGTGTAGGTTAGAAATGCTACTGAGAGAGACCAAAACCACAGAATTTTAAAATTAGACATACTAAGAACATTAAGGATTCTTAACGTTTTTAACCAAGGTAACCCAGGCATTTGGACCAGAGTTATGGTGAGGTGAAAATGATTTATACTAATGACCATATCACTTCTAAATTTATTGGGCCAAATCCCAGAAAGATAAAGATTTATGTCTTTTCTAGTACATCATTTCTACTTCTTTTATGATTTTATTTTTTTATAAAAGTCTTCTCAACTAGTACTCTACAAAATACTAGTTTGGGTGATTTAAATAAATATACCTTGAAAAAAAAACTTTAAATGATTCAAGGTCAAATATGTTTTGAAAATATGGCATACTTGATTTCCTTTGGAACTGCAATTCCTGTTAGCAGTTGTTAATTCCTGCTAATATATTAAAAACTCTGAGTAGCACTAAAGTAAGAAAGCTTGTTCATTATTGAATCTGATGGTTTTTAAGTTACTTGATCCTTAAGTGTGTGTTTTCTTGACATATCAATATTTCTGGGATAATTGCTTTGGAAAACAAGGGAAATGTACCAGAAGAAAAATATGGATAAGACATTTTGACATGGGTTTAATCTTTCTTAACATAGCACATAAAATAATTATTTTTATCACGTGTTCAGAAACAAAATTGGAAGATGAATAATTTATTAGAAATGATACCTGCAATGCTTGTGGCAGATAAAAGATTAGTATCACTAAAACACAAAGAGGTTTTATGTGTCAATTAGAAATAAAACCATGAATACATGAATAGGCTCCATGATAAAACACCTAAAAGAAAATCTTAAAAATATAATAATCAGTGAACATATGAAAAAGATGTATAATCTCACAAATATGCAACATAAAATGTCTGATATTAACAAGACTGACAAATTTCACTGTTGCTGAGGATGATATAAACTGGGCACATTTATTCACTTTTGCTTACTATATAAATCGTTCATTGACTATAGATTTGTTCATTGCCCTATGAACAAATGAAAACATGAAACATTTCTTGAAAAATTATAGAATAATTATCTTGACATATGCATACACAGAGATTCAGCAGTTTTTTCTAAATAAGGTAACAAAAAAGTACATCAAAATATGTTCATGGCACTAATGTTTACAATAACAAAAATCTGGAAACAACATAAATGTCCATCAATAGGAAAACTAGACAAATTAATTATAACACATACATAATGGGATATTATGCAGCTGTTTAAAATTACAGTGATGTGTTTTATTCAAATGGATGTCTAAGACATTTTTGAGTGAACTAATATGAGTATATCACAGAAAAGTATGGCTAAGTGAATTTATTGATAGGTGACTTGAATGACAGTTTACCAGAATGTTGAGAGTGGTTGGTCTCCCATGAATGGTAATATGGTATCCTTAGCAGATGCTAAGTACTAAGTACTAAGATGCTTAGTACTGTCCCCATACTTCTTAGGTTTTACCTTCCTGTTCAAGCTTCATAGTGTTCTGGCTGAAAGTGTCTGAAACTCTGCCTTCCATTTTTCTCTAATCCCGTATGTGGAAAAATCTGGAATTATGCTAAAGTGAAGGCTTGGGGGGTAGCCATCATCTAATGATAAGTTTTATTTACAGAATAAACATTCCAGCTTACTCCCCTTGAGATAGAGTGGTTACAATTCTGAGGTATGATCCTCACTCTCAGATCTCCAGCAAATCAAGGTCTAGCTGCTCTCAGCAGAAACATTCTCATTAAGACCTTTACTGGATATGTTTCCTTGTCTCAGTTCCACACTCCCCTAAGAGTGCTGCCTGCAGTCATCTTCCACATAAGCCAATTACACTCAAGTCTTCACAATAGCTGCTGCTGCTGCTGCTGCTTGGAGAAGCCCCCAGAATGAGCTATTTGTGCTTCTTTTTTTATACTCTTTTGTACTGTACTGGTGACATCTTTTTCTGTAGGTATGTATATACCTACCACACACACACACACACATATAAAGATTTTGTAGTCCTCAAAATGACTCACTCTCCTAGGTCTACAATAGATAGTCTTTTATATTTTAGCAATAGATATTCTTGACTCATAAACACCACACCAGTAAATAAACTGTTCAGATCACACTGCCCTGAAATTCTTCTCAGCCCTCAACTATTGCTTCCTAGGAAGTGCCTGCCTCTGCACTGACCTGCTGGAAAGACATGTAAAACAGCTTTCAACACATCTCCTTCTCAAGACTTTAATCAACATTAGCACAGGTTCAATGTGTAGGTAGCACTTGGTAATAATTTGGTAACGGAATGAATGGATTAATGACACCAAAGCTAGAAACTGTAACCTTTAAACATCTTCTTCTGGAATCCCCTATATCCTGGGAGTGATGAAATGTTGCTTTGGGTAGGATATCTTTCATAAAGGTATCCTATGTCAAATGTCTACCTGAACAAGTTGTTGTTAAACACCTGGGTTGGTGTGTGACCTGAGCAAGCCATTTAAACTCTCCAAGATTCTGTTTCCTGTGCTTTACAATGATGTAGTGTTGACACAAGGATTACAGGGGACTTTTATGTAAAATGGAGTGTGTAGTAGGAGTTCAAATGACATCAGCTTCTAGAGGAAAGAGACTTATGGATACATCCAATTCTTTGGAGATTTATCAGGACACACACAACCTTTGAGGACAGGACAATTCTATATTGCACTATGTGATGTAGTCCTTTGTTTGGAAAGGCTGCTGACAAGGCTAGAGGTTGGAATTTAGGATCACTGATAATCTGGGAACTGCCTCTTTAGTCTCACAACTAACCTAGAATTATGGAGACTTTTTGTTCTTTGGATGTACCAAAGATGGATTCCCTGTTTGCAGATTCCAAATTCTCTATTCTGTTTCTATGAGATTCTTATTGTCCTAGAACTCTATTCTTAAAAGAAGAATTTTTAAAATAATATCTCCTTTGCCTTGGACTATAAAGGATCAAACTTTTAACTACTTTGTGTCATAAAATCCTCTTAAAGAGCTACAAATATATGTAAGTCACATAATTTTAAGAAGCTTCTAAAACCATGTTTACCCACACTTAGAAAAGGCAGGAACATCTCTATGATATAAAATCACCATCAAATAACTGTTATTAAATGGTGCTCTTCTGTCTATGGTGTGTTTAAACTGCTAGATATGTCCTTCATAATACTAAAGGCATCTTAAACTGGGTTGTCTGGAGACTTGCCATTATTTGAGAAACCCCACTGGGGGAGAAAGTTACACATACATAAAGATAAATTGGAGCTCCGGAAAATGCTTTCTGGGTGACAATAGGCTTTTTTCATTTGCTGTTTTGAATCTGTCTCTTTCTCTCTCTCTTCCTCTCCCTCTCTCTCATTTCTTCCCTTTCCCCTTTGTTTGGCCTCTATGCCTGTCTTTCTATTGTCGCCTATTTTGAGCTCTCTGTTTAGAAATGAAAACATCTTTGTCACTGCAGATGTGTGACCTTTAGAACTGGTGTACTAGGCTCTTTTTTTTAAAACATTGACTCTACCTGCATTTTTCAATATTCTTCTCCATTGTCTCAGTTTCTGTTGAAAACACACACTCACACACTCACACACACCTGAAAATGCTATATTCATTTCAGGGAATATTGATTTAAACATAGACTAGATGATGCTTCAAGGCAAAACAATAAAATCATGTGTAAGAGGAAAAGTTAGCAAAAACCTTATAAAGCACAATTACACAGCTCTCTACAATGATAAAGTGATTTTTATTTTAGGCTTGTAAAATATCCCTGCACTTCATTATCAAGTCCATATCAGTGTCCCAGAAATATGGAAGAACACGAAAGGTTTGGAAAGGATTCAGAAGAGATTATTAAGATGAGCTGAATTTTCAGAAAAGAAGCCAGATGGCTAATTTAGTATTGGCAATGGGTAGGTAGAGCGTGGCAAGTGATGGGGAACAGGGGTCACCTCAGTTCCAGTTTTGCTATTGACAAAGTGGAGACAATTTCAGGAAAAGAGGAAGAAAATGATGTCCTGATATTGGTAATTCTAACTCTTTAAATCTGATTTAGTATTTTTTTTCCTTAAATTTTTAAGTTTATTAGGAAACTGGATTAGGCCTGCTGAAAGGCAGAAGGACAGATTAGTTAACACCTTGGCAAAATACCTGGTTCTTTGAACCTTAAAACTTTGAGATTGTATGAACACCAGTATAAACAGGTAGGAAATACCGAGGGCAGCCACAGGGCCGGAGATATGCTATTAATCAGTTCAGTATAGTTTAGTCGCTCAGCTGTGTCTGACTCTTTGTGACCCCATGGACTGTAGCACGTCAGGCTTCCCTGTTCATCACCAACTTCCAAGCTTACTCAAACTCATGTCCATAAATTGGTGATGCCATCCAACCATCTCATCCTCTGTCATCCCCTTCTCTTCCTGCCTTCAATCTTTCCCAGCATCAGGGTATTTTCCAAGGAGTCAGTTCTTTGCATCAGGTGGCAAAGTATTGGAGTTTCAGCTTCAGCATCAGTCATTCCAATGAATATTCAGGATTGATTTCTTTAGGATGGACTGGTTGGATCTCCTTGCAGTCCAAGGGACTCTCAAGAGTCTTCTCCAACACCAAAGTTCAAAAGCATCCGTTCTTCAGCACTCAGTTTTCTTTATGGTCCAACTCTCACATCCATACATGATTACTGGAAAAACTATCACTTTGATTAGATGGACATTTGCTGGCAAAGAAATGTCCCTGCTTTTTAATATGCTGTCTAGGTTGGTCATAGCTTTACTTCCAAGGAGCAAACATCTTTTAATTTCATGGCTGCAGTCACCATATGCAGTGATTTTGGAGCCCCCAGAAAATAAAGTCTGACACTGTTTCCACTGTTTCCCAATCTATTTGCCATGAAGTGATGGGACCAGATGCCATGATCTTAGTTTTCTGAATATTGAGCTTTAAGCCAACTTTTTCACTCTCCTCTTTCACTTTCATCAAGAGGCTCTTTAGTTCTTCACTTTCTGCCATAAGGGTGGTGTCTTAATCTGCATATCTGAGGTTATTGATATTTCTTCCAGCAATCTTGAGTCCAGCTTGTTCTTCATCCAGCCCAGTGTTTCTCATGATGTACTCTGCATATAAGTTAAATAAGCAGGGTGACAATATACAACCATGACATACTCCTTTCCCGATTTGGAACCAGTCTGTTCCATGTCCAGTTCTAACTGTTGCTTCCTGACCTGCACACAGATTTCTCAAGAGGCAGGTCAGGTGGTCTGGTATTCTCATCTCTTTCAGAATTTTCCATAGTTTGTTGTGATTGATACAGTCAAAGTCTTTGGCATAATCAATAAATCAGAAATAGATATTTTTTTTGAACTCTCTGGCTTTTTTGATGATCCAACAGATGTTGGAAATTTGATCTCTGGTTCCTCTGCCTTTTCTAAATACAGCTTGAACATCTGGAAGTTCACAGTTCACCTGATGTTGATGCCTGGCTTGGAGAATTTTGAGCATCACTTTGATAGCGTGTGAGATAAGTACAGTTGTGCAGTCATTTGAGCACTCTTTGGCATTGCCTTTCTTTGGGATTGGAGTGAAAACTGACCTTTTCCAGTCCTGTGGCCACTGCTGAGTTTTCCAGATTTGCTCCATATTGAGTGCAGCACTTTCACAGCATCATCTTTCAGGATTTGAATTAGCTCAACAGGAATTCCATCACCTCCACTAGGTTTGTTCATAGTGATGCTTTCTAAGGCCCACTTGACTTCACATTCCAGGAAGTCTGGCTCAAGGTGAGTGATCACACCATCATGATTATCTGGGTTGTGAAGATCTTTTTTGTATAGCTCTGTGTATTTTTGCCACCTCTTCTTAATATATTCTGCTTCTGTTAGGTCCATACCATTTCTGTCCTTTATTATGCCCATTTTTGCATGAAATGTTCCCTTGGTATCTCTAATTTTCCTGAAGAGATTTCTAGTCTTTCCCATTCTATTGTTTTCCTCTATTTCTTCACATTGATCGCTGAGGAAGGCTTTCTTATCTCTCCTTGCTCTTCTTTGGAACTCTGCATTCAGATGGGAATATTTTTCCTTTTCTCCTTTGCTTTTCACTTCTCTTCTTTTCACAGCTATTTGTACAGCCTCCCAGATAGCCATTTTGCTTTTGCATTTATTTTTCTTGGGGATGATCTTGATCCCTGTTTCCTGTACAATGTCATGAACCTCCATCCATAATTCTTCAGGCACTCTGTCTATCATATCTAATCCCTTGAATCTATTTCTCACTTCCACTGTATAATCGTAAGGGATTTGATTTAGGTGATTCCTAAATAGTCTAGTGGTTTTCCCTACTTTCTTTAAGTTAAGTCCATGGACTGTAGCCTGCCAGGTTTCTCTGTTCATGGTATTCTCCAGGCAAGAATACTGGAGTGGATTGCCATTCCCTTCTCCAGTATAAGTGTATAATAATATATAATATGTTATAATGTATAATGTTTATTATTAGTAGTAGCAGATTTTGAATAACTGTCTGCCAGATAAGTGAGATCAATTTGTGGCCATAATATTAGCTATGATGAGGCTTTGGATAAGTCAATTAAGCAAATTGGTTCAAATATTCGTTTGTAAGTAAGTTTGGATAATGTCAGGTGGCCTTTATTTTTTTCATAAAATTGTAATACATTTGGAAATTATTTTCTTTACACTTAGATTTCCTTTATATGTATATTATTAAATTAAATATCTGATATTTGTAGCTAAAATGACCCATGTAATCTTATATGAAATGAAATTCATTGGTTCATAAATTTCATTTGGATTTCATGCAATTGAATCAGAGTATTCTTTGTCAGTTTCTTCACTTTTTTTATTCTATCTGTTTGTTGGCTTATTCTCAGACAAGCAAGATGACCAAAATAACTCCAAGCTTTTATCTAACCTTTTAAGCAATCTAGAGGAAAGAGAGCACCTCACATTGGAACTTTTGAGAAACATCACAGGAGTGGCTTTGATTCACATGACTGTCTTAAAACAATCACTGTGTTCAAGGGGATGTGGTGCTTCAATCAGCAAAACCTATACTTTTGTCTATATCTGAAGCCAAAGAATGACTTCATGGGCAGAATGAGTTCTCTAAAGGGAAACTGAAGTCCTGATATCAGAAAGGGGAATGGATACTGAGGAAACAAAAGCATTGTATGTTCTCAATAATCAACCAGGAGACTCCCATTAGGTACCACGTGCTTTATTTAATTCTACTTCCCATCCCACAAATTGATTAGAAAATGTATTGAGATATCCTATCCAGGACTAAAGTTACACACACATATGTGTCAAATACAGATAGTATGTAGTTTATATTACCTGAAAGTCTTAATAAATATTATTACAGATACATTATTTAAGGTATCAGTATAAATAAGATCAGATAACTATGATGGGAATGATTCTCTACTGCAGAAAGCAGAGGCTCCAAAGACAAAGGTTTATTTGAATGAGAGGAGACCAAGTTCTCGTTGACACCATTCACAGCTCAAAGAGCTGGCCTAAAAACTAAATGCCCAGAAGCCTAATATCAGGTCTGGACCAGAAAGGGAAACATTGACAAGTAAAATTTTAAGTAGAATGAGTTTATTATAACTGAAAATGTGTGATCTAATATGTAAAAATTTCCTGATAAAATATTATTGGTCCTTAATTTTTAAAAATTAGAATTTCAATTTAAGGGGTTTGGGACTTGAAGTGTTTACAGGATTTGAGATGATTAGTCTTCCCTTCCCTCCTGGGCTAGTCTAATTTGGCTGTTTCCCATTCTCTAAAGTTTCTCCACTCCAGTCATTGATTCTGTTCAACTTTTTATTTTTTTTTCTTTTTAATTTATTTTTTTTGAATGATAATTGCTTTACAGAATTTTTCTGTTTTCTGTCAAGCCTCAACATGAATCAGCCATAGGTATACATATATCCTCTCCCTTTTGAACCACTTCCCATCTCCCTCCCCATCCCACCCTTCTAGGATGGTACAGAGCCCCTGTTTGAGTTTCCTGAGCCATACTGGCAAATTCCCATTGGCTATCTATTTTACATGTGGTAATGTAAGCTTCCATGTTACTCTTTCCATACGTCTAACCCTCGCCTCCCTTCTCCCCATGTCCATAAGTCTATTCTTAGGTCAGTTTCTCCATTGTTGCCCTGTAAATAAATTATTCGGTAACATTTTTGTAGATTTTGTATATATGCGTTAGAATACAATATTTATCTTTCTCTCTCTGACTCACGTCGCTCTGTATAATAGGTTCTAGGTTCATCCACCTCATCTGAACTGATTCAAATGTGTTCCTTTTTATGGCTGAGTAATATTCCATTGAGTGTATATACCACAACTTCTTTATCCATTCATCTGTCAGACATCTAGGTTGCTTCCATGTTCTAGCTATTGTAAAGAGTGCTGCAATGAACACTGGAATACATGCGTCTTTTTCAATTTTGGTTTCCTCAATGTATATGCCTAGGAGTGGGATTGCTGGGTCATATGGTGGTTTTATTCCTAGTTTTTTTAAGGAGTTCCCATCCCATCTTCCATAGTGGCTATATCAATTTACATACCCACCAACAGTGCAAGAAAGAGCATTCCCTTTTTTCCACACCTCTCCAGCATTTATTGTTTGTAGACTTTTTGATGATGGCCATTCTGACTGGTGTGAGGTGATTTCTCATTGTAGTTTTGATTTACATTTCTCTAATAATGAGCTATGTTGGGCATATTTTCATGTGTTTGTCAGATCATTGATTCTGAATCTTACTTTTTCTTTCTTGCTATTGGTGGCATTGTATTTGTAGGTGTTCTTTGCCCAGAAAGTATCCACACCTTCTATGGCAACTTCAAGAATCTATCTAACCTCCTACCTCTATCCCATATAAACCCTCTCCATGAGATAGTCTAAGGTAGTTACTGACACCCTCCTAACACACACCCACAGACACACACACCCATTTATTTCTCAGAGTAGAGTTTTTCTGGGCATGGAGAGGAACCAATTGGACTTTCTTTTAAGAACACTGAATTAATTCACTTTAAGTCAGAACCCCTCCCCCCCCAAGTTTGCAAGTATTTGAGTGTTGATTTTAATGATGATATGTATTCTTAGAACAGTCAGGACACATTAACCCCTCTTTATGGGCCACATTATTCCCTTACATTGCCACATAAAGACCTGGTTTTCTTGCATTTTCCCCCTGGAGATATTTGGGTTTTATCCATTGTAAAATTTTAAATATAGAGTAAATATTTTTCTTTCCATAATAAGGCTCACAGATTTCAGGAATCTAAATAATCCAGAGGAAAATCAATCATTCCAATTTAGTTTTAACAAGAACCACCTTTATTGCCTATTGATTTTCATCCTGACAATCAGCTGCACATAGGGAAGGGGTATTGGATTCCAATATGGTTCCCATCCCTGCTGGCTTCCTGAGCCTTGGGAAAAATCTATACTGCACACCTTATAAAAGCAAATATTACATAACATGCCTTACCTCCACGTCTTCTTCAACTTGACCCCAGTCTTCCTTTTCAGTCACATCTCCTGTGCCTGTCCGATATGAACCCTCTCCTTCAACCATTCTGGCCAACATACTGCAACATACTGCAGCACCAGAATGTCATATTAATTTCCCAGGCAGACACTTTATTGCCCATCTCAAGACTTTCCTAAACTTTCCAAATAGCATCAATATCTTATCCTTGACCTTTTAAAGCAGAGAGAACAATATACCCATGGGGTACAACTCCCAGCTCCACAAGTCACTGCATTCTTTCTGTTAAACTCAAATATATTTGTTACATTATGTGTTGTGCTACTGATTGGCTTGTTGACTCTCTCACTAGAATGAAGGTGGGGCCTTTTGACATTTTTGTTCACAGGTATTTCCATAGCATTTAGAATAGTGCCTACATATAGGAGGCACTCAATAAAAGTTTGGCAAATAAATATGACTCAGAATCTTTCTCAAGCCAGAATTACTGCCTAGCACTGTCAGTTAACAAGTGTTAAAATTCAAGATGGGATTATCTTTTCCACCTGTATCTGGCACTTGTCTTAGGCTACGATGTATTCATTCTCTCTCATGAATGTGTCTTATCTCCTCGATTACTAGACAACTAAAACTCCATAATTAAATAGTGTAACCTATAATTACTTTTTTAAAAAGGAGGATGCATGATAAATAACACAGATGGTAACAATTTTCAGTTCCTGGCTTTCTACTGTAATGGTTTTATAATGTGTCCTCTTAGCAAGATTGAAGTACATCTCCAGAATTCTCTTTTTTGTGTGTTTCTGGTTTGGGTAAGCCAAAAAAGAGTTTCTCCTGTGGGATTTGGAGGAAAGACATGAAGCAGCAGCTATCTGATGGTCTTTCACATCCACTTGCTTACCCCACTGGCCTGAGGCAGAGATTTGGGTTGACACAGCCCTTCTTTCTCTGACTTTCTTACTGGACTCCTCAGCCAGTTGTCTGTGTTTAGCTCTAGCTTCTGCAGGACACTCAGACCACCACACCACCACTCAGGCCATTGCCAATAGAAACTAACACAGGGTTTAGTTTGTCCTCCTAAATCCAGCTCTTGCTTGTAGATACTAGCATGCTTTTGTTCTCCAGAACTATATACCTGTCTACTCTTCCTGCCTGCCTGCATTATGGGCTTCAAGCTCTAGCACCAGTCAGGGGACAGCAGTCTTGCAGAGAGTGTTTAATCAGCTCCCAAAGGAGCCTAATGTCAAATCCTTGTTCAAATGCCTGTCTATCCAACCATCTATCGTTCTTACCAATAGACCTTCTATATGCCAAGAACTGAGTTTGGCAACTGTATCTTTAGTTATGTCAACAGCACTATATGTTATAACTATCCCCATGTTTTCAGAAGATTGAAAACATCTGCTTGGTTCCCAAATCTGTTATCTTTTTATACTCCATACAGTCTTCTTAACTGCAGATTCTTTTCTCAAAATATTTATGAAACATTTCTGCATCATAAATAGATTAACATGATTCCACTAGCTCCTGCCAAAGTATTTTGAAGCAAAAAAAAAAAAAAGTTGATGAAAAGTAAAACACACACAGCAGAATGTTTCCCTTCACTGAGGTCCATCTCAAACTTTTCCAGTGTGAGCTTTGAGAACTTGGATGAATTTGGATTGAAGCATCAATTTTAACATTGGCTCAGCATCTTTTTTTTTTTTTCATTTATTTTTATTAGTTGGAGGCTAATTACTTTACAATATTGTAGTGGTTTTTGTCATACATTGACATGAATTGGCCATGGATTTACATGTATTCCCCATTCCGATCCCCCCTCCCACCTCCCTTTCCACCTGATTCCTCTGGGTCTTCCCAGTGCACCAGGCCCGAGCATCTTAAAATTGAAAGCCTGATCTCCAGGATTGCCCTTGACTGTATAAAACAAATAAAAACCTTAAATGAATAAGGTCACTATTTATACCTGTATCATGGCTTTTAACCTGAATGTGTCCTACTTGGATTTTAGGAAGTATTTATTTCTGAATCTTCACTTCAAGAATAAAATAACATCTCTCTTTTGAAGGTGATGGTCTTAAATTGAGGCCAAATAAAACATTCTATATATATATATATATATATATATATTTTATTTTTACAAGACTAAACAATGGCTTCTTTTCTACCCTAGCTCTCACCTCAGGTCATTATGGTCGATTATCAGCCAAAGAGAAATCTCCTCATTGGGAAAATACATGTAAAGTGCTTTAAAATCATGCTTGAACACAGTCAGTTTTAGCTCTCATTATTAGCTCTTAATATTTTCATGTTAAGTCTTGTCTTATACCATTATTTTGTTGGAGCTGCTCAGAGACTTTTTCGGCTTTCCAGGTGGGGCTAGTGGTAAAGAACCTGCCTGCCAATGCAAGAGATGTAAGAGACACAGGTTTGATCCCTGCATCAGGAAGATACCCCAGAGGAGGGCATGGCAAGCCACTCCAGCATTTTTGCCTGGAAAATTCCATGGACAGAGGAGCCTGGAAGGCTATGGTCCATAGAGTTACAAAGAGTCAGACATGACTGAAGTGACTTAGCACGCACACACACAGACTTTTCACTTAATCTCAACCAAACAAATTCTGCATTCCAAAATCCCCACTTGTTTTCCATATTTAGATCTTTACGAATAATGGGGAGGCTTCCAGTATGTATGTTGTACTCCATAGGGCTAGTGGAGTCACAAGAAGTTCTATTTTGTTTCCTTTTTCTTTTTTAAAAATTGTAGTCATAGTTGCTTTACACTGCTGTGTCAGTTTCTACAGCAAACTAAATCAGCCATACGTAGACATATATCCCCTCTTTTCTTAGATTTCCTTCCCATTTAGACCACCACAGAGCACCAAGTAGCGTTCCTATACAGTAGGTTCTCATTAGTTATATAATACATAGCACTGTGTATATGTCAATCCCAGTCTCCCAGTTCATCCCACACCCCCCATTCCCTCCTAGTTCTCTACATCCATGTCTCTATCTCTGCTGTGCAAATAAGATCATCTATACCATTTTTTTTAGATTATACCTGTATGTGCTAATATGTGATATTTGCTCTTCTCTTTCTGACTTACTTCAGTCTGTATAACCAACTCTTAGTCCATCCATGTCTCTGCAAATGACCCAATTTCTTCCCTTTTATATGGCTGAGTAATATTCCATCACACACACACACACACACACACACACACACACGCACATGTACACACATCTTCCTTATCCATTCCCTTGTTGATGGACATTTAGATTGCTTCCATGTTCTGGCTATTGTGAATAGTGCAGCAAAGAACACTGGGGTATATGTTCTTTTTGAATTATGATTTTCTCTGGATATATGTTCAGGAGTGGGATTGCTGGATCATATGGTAGCTCTCTTTTTAGTTTTTTTAAGGAAGCTCCTTACTGTTTTCCATAGTTCTTTATAAAGGTAAGCTTCCTTTCTGCCTCAAACTGACAAATGGGAGGTAAAGTGTTCATCCTCGGAATAGATCAGCATCATGTAAACTAGCTTCCTGGAGAACTAGTGTTTTCCAGTTCCACTGTGGAATGAAAACAACAACATGTCTTTTTGTTTTCAAATATTATGGGCTAATGCCCCCTCTCCATAGAAATGATTGACAAATTGGGTTTACCGTGAACAGTTTATTGCTTCAGTAGCAAACACATTCAGCTTGCAAATAAGTTATTCACTCATTCATCCATTTGTTCATACAGATAGACATTTAGCTAAGACTTATGAGACCCTGACTCTATAGTTGAAAATGTGAATCATGTTTGGAGGGGTAAAAGGAAGATTAAATCAAATAATGAAAAATAACAGAAATTAGAAAGGTTTGGATATATCTTTTGGATGGCAGTCTAAAGCCAGCTCCAATATGGTGCTAACAAGCCATTTAATGATACGATTTCTCATTAGTGATAATTCATTAGCTCATCAATATTATGCATGCCTGTTAATCACCTCCTGAATATGTCTCCCTCTGAAGCACCACAAAATGAGATTTTCAACTTTTCAAAACAGTTTTCACCCTTTTCCCCTTGAATTTACCTAATGTTTTATGCTTCTCAAAAAGAGTTGACACAGATAATCACATAAACAGATTTTCTCCATGCAGTGGACCTAAGAGGCCCAAAGAGTCATTATTGTTAACTTTTTCTACACATGAGTCATCTGCTATCCATCAAGTAAAGGGAGGTTAAGGACAGGTTGTTAGGAAATAAAGTGGAACTGGAATTAAAGGTCCAAAGTAAGTATTCAGTAAACATTTGCTGACTGCATGCTCTCCCTCACTGTGTTAGTGATAGACTGTGATACTTGCTGAATGTCAGTTAAACACAGACAGAGTCATAAAGAATCCGGTTTTAGGGGATTCCCTGGTGGCCCAGTGGCTAGAACTTTGCCTTCCAATGGAGGGGGGGGTTGGATCCCTGATCAGGGAGCTAAGACGCTACATGCCTCACAGCCAAAAATCCAAAACATAAATCAGAAGAAATGTTGTAGCAAACTAGCGAACACTTTTTTAAAAAAAGAATCAGCCTGGGCACCACCTCCAAAGCCTCTGATTCAGCAGTTTGAGGTGAGTCTTAAGAATCTGCTTTTCTAGGAATTCCCTGGTGGTGCAATGGTTAAGACTCCATGCGTTCACTGCCAAGGGTCAAGGTTTGAATCTGAGAATCCCGCTAAGGTGAGCTGTACAGCCAAAAAAAAATAAATAAATAAATAAAATCTTGCTCTAAAAACAAATCAGGTAATGGAAAAGTTCTGGGACTAGACTGGTGATGGATGAAAACATTGTGAATGTATTTAACAGGCCTGCATTGTAAGTCTAAAATTGTAAATTGTATGTTATGTGTATCTTAACACAATTTTTAAAAAATACAGGGTTATTTTCATTTTGAGTTCAGAAACCACCAAAGAGAGGGAAGGGTGCAGATGTCCAGGGGGCCTCTGTAAAGTGAAAATGTTAGTCGCTCAGTTGTGTTAGACTCTTTGCGACCCCATGGACTGTAGTCTGCCAGGTTTCTCTGTCCATGGAATTCTGCAAGAATACTGGAGTGGTTTGCCATTTCCTTCTCCAGGGGATCTTCGTGACCCAGGGATAGAACCCAGGTCTCCTTCATTATAGGCAGATTCTTTACCATCTGAGCCACCAGGGAATATATCAGTCTCTGTAAGGAGGAGTCTTATTGTGGAGAAGAGGTGGCAAAATGATAACTCATAGTCCCTTCCAAAGCTTCAGTTTTGTGTTTCTGATATTCTAGCTAATCAGCATCTTGGTTTAGGTTGCATTTCTTCTAAGAGACAATTTCTTTTCATTTGACTTCAACAATTTTTATCAAAAAACTAACACATGGACTTGGTTCTCAAAGAGAACAGAGTCCTCTGGGACTGAGAATGTATTCCATATAAGTGTTTAAGTAAAAACAGAACAAAAAACAGAACCCGTTAGCAGTAAGGTATTTATTCAGTGTGGCTTCCCTGGCGGCTCAGACAGTGAAGAATCTGCCTGCAATGTGTGAGACCTAGGTTTGATCCCTGGGTTGGGAAGAAATCTGCTGGAGGAGGAAATGGCTACCCACTCAAGTATTCTTGCCTGGAGAATCCCCATGGATGAAGGAGCCTGGTGGGCTACAGTCCCTGGGGTCGCAAAGTTGGACACAACTGAGCAGCTAGCAATTTTCACTTACTTATTCAGTAAAGATGTCAGGTGTTTTTGTTGAAAGCTGGCTCCTAACTTTGTTGAGACTTCTTCTATTGGGCCCCAAACAGTCCTGACAACCATATCAGAAGTTAACTCATTGATGCTGAAATAATCTTCATTCAGGTGTTCAAAATATTTTGAGTATTTCTCTATATCCAGCTAGGAGAACACTTCTTTTTCCTCACCACACTTTAATCCTCAGTTTTCTTCTGTTCTCTTTTGCTATAATGTATTATAGGCAACCTAGTTTACAACCTATAATCAGCTTTCTCTGGATTGAATAAAGAAAAAAAAAAATGATGCCACAAAAAAAGGAACCAGCGTTGGCTGTTTTATTTAATTTCCCTCATTGATGAGATTTCCTGCTTTAATGATGTAAAGGCCTTGGAGCAACTTCCCTGTAGGGTGTTTGAAATGTTTACTGTTTTAGGTATATCGCCATCTGTGCACTGTGCCTGTGGTGGGGTCCGTTCACGCACACGGCCAGACTCCTTCCTCAAGGCCTCTGGTGGCCGGGGTCAGGAGAATGGCTTCTTGTGCTCACCTGTGACCCTAACTGTGAGAAGTGAGCCGGAATGAATGAGACAGAAACAGATTGGCCTGACTTTATTTCATTAGCAATCTGTTTAACTTGCAAACTCTGCTCTTTTATTTCGGATGGAGAATTAGTGCTATTTTGTGTATCATATGTTTGGAGAATAGTATGTATTTAATGTCACATAATCTTAAAAACCCTTGCAGTCTCCAATAAGGACAGACAGCTTGCTGGCCTATTAGAAAGTACGTTCCTAGAGGGGAAGGTATTTAAATCCATTTTTTCTGCATCTCCACATTATGAGCCAATATGAGCTCATTTCCTTGGATCTTGAGTGCTGAGATACTTAGCAACAGATGGAGCTTACCAGTGGACCTCACATTGCCTACTAGGTTTTCCATGGTCCTCCAGGAGCTTAAATGTCACTCTCAACCTGGTTCAAGAAAATTCTGGCTTCTCTTTACGCAGCAAGTCCCTCAAGATTCAACCACAGGCCCAGGATCTCATTAGCCACATGAAACTGCCTTTCTTCTTATACATTTAGTTACAGCATTTCTGTTGGATATAATAAGAGGACAGAAGAGTAAATTGTGGATAATAAATTCTGTAAAATTTACAGGTGAACTAGTCAGCCTGAGCAAAAAAAAAAAAAAAAATGGTCTAGGAGAATGTCAAGTGGCCAGACTATTGATGAACATGTTGTGAAGCTGGTGCTCTTGTTCTGAACATCATAGGATCACACACTGAGCAGCATTTATTCTGACTGGTTGGTGCCTTTGCCATAAGATTGGTGAATTTTCTTCTACTTTTTCTAATTTTTAACTCCTTTTATTTATTTTTCCAGTTTTATTGAGATATAATTGACATAATGTCGTGCATGTTTAAGGTGTAAAATATGATTTTGTATACATATATATAGTGAAACAATTATCACAGTAAGTTTAGTTAGCATCCATCATGTCAATAGTGATATTTTTTCTTATGATGAGAATTTTAAGATCTACTCTTAGCTCAGTTGGTAAAGAATCTGCCTGCAATGCAGGAGGCCTGGGCTCAATCCCTGGGTTGGGAAGATCCCCTGGGGAAGAGAACAGCTGCCCACTCCAGTATTCTGGCCTGGAGAATCCCATGGACAGTATAGTCCATGGGGTTGCAAAGAGTCGGACATGGCTGAGACACTTTTTTAGCAACTTTCAAATATATAAACAGTATTGTTGCCCTACCTTCCCTCATTCCCTGCCACCCCCACCCCCACCCCCGCCTTCTGCCTCTGGTAACCACCTGTTACCAAAACTCTCTTGTCTCTATGAGTTTTGTTGTTTTAGATTTCTCACATAAATGAGATCTTATGTAAATTGTCTTTCTTTGTCTGACTTATTTCACTTAGCATAATGCCCTCAAGATTAATCCCTATTGTTGCCAGTGGCAGGATTTCCTTTCTTATGGCTGAATAATATTCTGCTGCTATATACACACCACATTTTCTTTATCCATCTCTGTCTATGGAAGCTTAGGTTGTTTCCATGTCTTTGCTTTTGTAAATAAAGCTGCAAGGAACATGGGCATAGTTTGTTCACAAACTTGGGAATTTCCTGGGTAAAATCTGAAACAAGCTCCTGTACCTAGAAGACAAGGAAAGACTGAAGATGCTTTTCTTGGCCAAGTGTTGGCAAGTGTCAGGTTTAATAAGGAAACATATATGAGACTTATCTTGGGTGACCATAAGATGAAAAGTCTCCATCCTGCCTGCCAGAATCTTAAATTTTTTGTAGAGTCCTTAACTCAGTTCAGACAAGTATTCAGTCTAGGTGGCCTCAGCAACACATTAGTCTTTCAAGGCTACATACCTGAAACAGCTCCAGATATAGGAATGGTGGGCAGAACAAACATTCCAAAGACAATGATGGGAGTAAAAGTCTTCTTACTGCTTCTTTCCAGCTTGCAGCTTTACTAGTGGTCACCTCTTCTTGATTATCTCCTCTAACAGAGGTATAGATACTCAATCTGAGGTCCTGGTTTTATTTCCTTAGGATATAACCCCCAAAAGTAGAAGTGCTGGGTCATGTGGTGGTTCTATTTTTACTTTTTTGAAGAACCTCCTTACTATTTTCCATATTGGCTGTACCAATTTACATTCCCACCCAACAGTGCACAAGGATTCATTTTCTCCATATTGAAATAAAAAGAAATATCAACTCAGAATATCTGGCAGAATTGTCCTTCAGGAAAAAAAAAAAAAAAACATGAGAGATAAAGCCTTTCTTAAACAAACAAATGCTGAGGGATTTCATCACCACTATATCTGCCTTACAAGAAGTGCTTTAAGTAAGTGAAAAGCAAAAGATTCTAATTAACATTGTAGAAAACATATGACAGTATTTGTGAAACTCACTGGTAATGCTAGATATATAGTCAATGTCATATTCTCTAATACTGTAATAGTTCTGAGTAATTCATTTACAACTCTAATTTAAAAGTTAAAAAAACTGTATTAAAATATAGCTACAATAATTTGTTATTGGTTAAATAATTTGAGTGATCACCTTAACTATTAATACAATGGTTTTGTTGAAATATTGCTCATCATTTTGTCATCTTCAATACCCATAGGAAACCTTTTCTAAATGAAGTAGAACAATCTGGAATCAAAGTTTGTTCTGGTTTTGAATTAGGTATGTGCCTTGGGACAAGTCATTTTCTCTCTATGTGATCTACTTTCCTAAACTGAAATGAAAGAGGTAAGATTAGATAACATTGAAAGTTGAGTCCAGGTCTAAAGCAATGTTTCTTTGGTCAAATATTTACCCAATGCACAAATACAGTCTACTTCTGCTTGTGGAAGGTCCGTCAGGCTGGGAGGGCACTGTGCCCAACTCCCTGCCCCGCCCCAGGAGGAGATGACTGCACAGAAGTGCTCATCCCTTGCACAGCCATCTACTGATATTGAAAGTCTCCTAAGTGCCAGGCACCAAGGTAGGTGATGGAACCTAACAGTGAGCAAAAGCATCTATGAACCAAATTTAGTTGAGTTTAGAGGATACTGGGCAGATTTATACTCTAAAAGAGACCAAGGGTTTGGGGGCCAAATAGATCTGACTCTGAATTCTAGGCCTGCCCCTTACCAACTGGTATTTAGACCATGATGCCATGCACGGTTTACATGGTGTTATTTGGTCTGTTTGAAGGAATAAGATTCTGCACATGTGGCTGTAGTAAGACACTTGTTCATTTGTATCTTGCAAAGTAACTCTTCTAGTGAGGAATTTTCCTAACTAGTTTCTTCCTCATGGGAAAAATTACCCATTAGTTCTAGTAGATTGGTAATTATATTATGCCTTTAAGCAGAATAAGTAAGTTAAATGTATTTTTGATTTATAGAATTGTTAACATTTGAGTCATCATTAATTTGAGTACATTTTAAAATGAGTATTAGAACAAGGGAAGAACAGCAGAAAGAGGAGGGACTGTTTGTGAGCAGGTGGTAGGAGCATGTAGGAAGGAATGTGGGATTGAGTCCATAATGAACAAATACTCTTTTTAATTATGTATTAACAAGGCAATTCTATTTTTATTGAAATAATTGCCACTTTTATTCCTGTCTTCTGGTTTCATAACTGAACTGATCATTGTTTTAGTGGTAAGCTGTGTCAGGAAACAGTGGTCCCAGAATTTCAAGAACTCATGATTGAAGGGGTTAGAATAATCAAGAATAGGTACCACATGTTCTAGTGCATCCCTCAGCAGTGATCTCTGCTCAGAAAATAGAGGTGAATAGGAACAGGGAATGGTGGACAAAAGGAAGAGAGGTGAAAAAAGCAAACATTTTATGCTGTAAAATATTAACACAGAAATTTATGGCTGAGGGAGACAGAGGCGGGGAAAGGAAGAGAGAAAAATAAGAGAGAGAGAAGGGGAGGGAGAGGAACAGAGAGTGAGAGGGAGATGAGGGGGAGAGGAAGAAAGAGAGATAATTTCCTACATTGCTTTTGTATCCTGAAACTTTACTAAATTTGTTGATTTGTTCTAACATTGTTTGTTGTTATTGGTCTAGTGTTTTCTCTGTATTTGATCTTATTGTCTATAAACAGGGAACATTTCACTTTTTACTTTCTGCTTTGAATTGTCTTTTACTTATTTTTCTGCCTAATTTCTCTGTCTAAGACTTCCAGTACTATGTTGAAGAAAAGTTGTGAGAATGGGTATCCTTACCTTGTTCCTAATTTTAAAGGAAGCACTTTAATATTTTTAAAGTTGATACTAGTTTTTAATGATGCTGAAAGTGAAAGTGAAAGTCTCTCAGTCATGACCAACTCTTTGCAACCTCATGGACTGTATTGTCCACGAAATTCTCCAGGCCAGAATTCTGGAGTGGGTAGCTGTTGCCTTCTCCAGGAGATCTTCCCAACTCAGGGATTGAACCCAGGTCTCCCACATTGCAGGTGGATTCTTTATCAGCTGAGCCACCAGGGAAGCCTAACTGTGGGCTTTTTCTGCACAAGCCCACAGTATTTTTTTTTAAACTATATTAAGATAATACACTTGTATTCTTAGTTTAATGACAGGTACTACCATGAGAATGAATTTTGTCAAAAATTTTCTGCATCTTTGAGATAGTCCCATGATTTTTAATCTTTTATTCTGATATTTTGGTGTATTGCAATAGTTAATTTTCATATGTGAATCATCTTTGCACCCCATGGAGAAATCCCACTTTATCATAGTGTATGATCCTTTTAATGTGCTGTTGGGATATGGTTTGCTAGTATTTTGTTGAGGATCTTTGAATCTGTATTCATCAGGGACATTGATTTGCAGTTTTCTTTTCTTGTGATGCCTTTGTCTGGCATTCATATCAAGGTAATGTTGGCCTCATTAATTGGGTTTGAACATGTTCCATCCTCTTCAGTTATTTGGATGATTTTGAGAAAGACTGACATTAATTCCTTTTTAAATGTTTGGTAGAATTCACCAGTGAAGTCATCTGGTCCAGAGCTTTTCTCCATTGGGAGGTTTTTGATAACCGATTCAGTCAGTTTTGTTTTGTCTTATTTTTTTAAGCACTTTGAAAAAGCCTAGAAAAGTAAAGCTTGAGGATATATTAATGTGTATTAGCATGAAATCCCTGTAGAACATTAAATAAATGTTTTGGAATTAAATATTAGTGTATATACAGATGAATGGCTGATGGGTGATTCTAGCGTTGTCCTCTGACCTCCTCCACCACACACACACACACACACACACACACACAGACACACCAGATACCTGCTACCTTTTTAACATAGTAAGGACCTGATGCAAAGAACGACTCATTGGAAAAGACTCATGCTGGGAAAGATTGAAGGCAGGAGGAGAAAGGGATGACAGTAGATGAGATAGTTGGATGGTATCACGGACTCAATGCACAAGAGCACTGAGCAAACTCCAGGAGATGATGAAGGACAGGGACAGGGAAGCCTGGCGTGCTATAGTCCATGGGGTCGCAAGGAGTCAGACATGGCTTAGCGACTGAACTAAACTGAAATGAAATGAAACTTTGTGCTGAAATTCCAAGGCCATCTCTTCCAGTTAATTCTCAAGGCATAGTACATAGACCCTTGCTTTTCTCTATTTCTAGATCAGTCACAGACTCAAAGTGAAAAAACAGGACATACACACCTAGGAAAGCCTTTGACTCTGGAGATTCCTATGTGCATCCTAGATGGAAGCATTCATTTTACTTCCTTTAGAGCAGATGTGAGAAAATGCTTCCCCCTGTCTGGGAGGGTCCTTTCTGATTTTCTTCAGAGAGATGGGGAGCAGAGCATATGCTTTGGGGTAGGTACAAATGACCTGAAAATCCAGCACACCTTGGTCCCCATCATCATTGTAGGAGTGAAAGAGAAGCACAGGGAGATTAAGCCACCTGTTCAAGGCCACACAGCAAGAGGGTAGAGCTAGACTCAGTCCTTTCAACTTGAAACCCTGTTTTGGTTTTTCCATTATGTTATTTTCAAACCAGAGAAATAAGTGGTGTGGGCTGAGCCCCTAATCTACTTCAATACTTTGGCCACCTGGTGCAAAGAGCCAACTCATTGGAAAAGACCATGATGCTGAGAAAGATTGAGGGCAGGAGAAGAGGGTGACAGAGGATGGTTGGATGGCATCACCAACTCACTCCATAGACATGAGTTTAAGCAAACTCTAGGAAATAGTGAAGGACAGGGAAGCCTGACGTGCTGCCATTCATGGGGTCACAGAGAGTCAGATACTACTTAGCAACTGAACGACAATGAAGGAGAACCTTGACTCTCAAATGTGCTGGCATGCCAAGAGTCCTTATTAGACTTGCACCCTTCATATGCAAAGATCCCATTACTGATCATGGGCATGTTGAAGTCCCACTTGAGGTTTTGTCTAATGGTGATCACATAGCTACATAAAACTGCCTGTAATTGTTTGTTCAATCTCTAGAGTGGTCTTAGATCCTGGCTGCAGATCAGCTATCTAGAGGAAGGGGTCATGATACACAGAAGGGCTTTATGATGAATTCGGGGCTTCAGCTGGGAGTTAAAACATCCCTTCTTGTCCCTAGTTAAATGTTTTTCAATGTAGGTTTTGGAAATCAGTGCAAACTGTGGGCAATACCAGAGAAAGATAACTGCATCTAGTATGCCACTACATCAAAAGAATTTCACAGAAAGGGCTGTGGGTCAAAACTGAATGGGAAATAGGAAGAGAGCAGAGATTTAGGTGGCTACTCAGGATGCAGTCAGCACAGGTCTGTGTTTAGATTGCCTGGGCTACGTTGCGCCTCTGCCACCACTTTCGATAAATTGCCTGGGAATCAGAGCCTGATATGGGGGATGATTGCACTGTTGAAATAGAATCTGTAGGAGAGTGAAGGAGTGATGCAGAAGAAGGTGGTGAATAGATGTGATGCAGGCACAGCAAAGGGTCCCACAGGTTGCTCCGGAGTCAGAATGCTCTACGGGAATCACCCCATGAGCCGGGGATGCAAGTCTTTACATTGCTATAGTGAACAGTCATTTGATACAGCAGTTCCTGGGGAGGAGCATCCCTGGGGTTGGGTGTTCTCTTCTCTGCTGAGGAAAGTTCCCAAGAATGTCTCAGCTGAAAATTGTCAGCTGTCAACCCTTCCAACAGCTGGGGGATGAGTACCTCAGTCCTGAATGGGGAATCTTGGTGATGGACAGTCTCCTCTATTGTCTACCACTTGTGCCACTCAGATCCTATTGATCCATATAAATTGTGGGAACAGCACCATTAAGACTCTATTACTCTCTTTTATTGGGGAAACTTAGAAAGTTCAGTGGGATAAACTATAGCACTTGCTTCTGAAGCTGAACTTGAAGTTATAACTGAAACTCATCATTGTCTCTCTCCCACTGTCTATTCTGAGTTCTTTGCACCCTCAGTGAGCATTTCTGTTGGTATTAAGAGGTCCTTTGGTGATGTAACTAATACCATGATCAGATCAGAGGGGTATGAGTCCATAGTCACTCTGCTTTCTTAGGCCATGACCACTGCTCTTGTATATATTTATTATCAAAATTAGCAACAGACTCTCTAGTGGATGCTCTGGGGGCAAATATTCTCCTCTGACCATCGAGTGTAACAGCCATGCTAACTCATGCCGATGATCAGGATCAGGTGCTCCTCCCTGCCCCCTTCCCTGTGGATCTCTTGGTACAAGGAGACTAAAAGAACATGCAACCTCATGGCTTGAAGTTTATTAAAACCTTTTTCTCTGTCCTGTGGTGAAAGTATTTCCCTCTGGGATGTAGGACCTCTAAATCTGCAAAAGCCCAGTGTGGTGAGGCTGAGAAGCATAAATTCTTCAAAAGTGTCACCTCGAATGGTGGTGAGCAGCACCGCTGCAATGCGATTTCTTGATTACTAGATGGATGCCTTTGCCCACCGGGGAAAAGAGCTATTAAATGGTTGTTGATTTTGTGTGTATTCTGCATATTTGATAGTGATAGTTTATCTCCAAGTGCACACCCTTAAGAAGCATCCTAGATGCTTGTGGGTGGTATGGCATGTGATAAGGCCAAGAGATCCCACTATCACGTGCCAACTGCTACATCTTTGCTATAAAGTGGGACTGTTGGCCTGATGCAATGTATACAGGGTCTTGTATCAGCAAAGGAAATACTTTGTGTCCCCAGAGGTCATGGTGCTGGTTGGAACTCTGAGAGCAGGAAAGGCAAATCCACACCCAGCTTATGTGTTTGTTCTAGTCAGGGTGAACCCCTGTACTTTCTTGGGTTTTTTTTTGTTGTTGTTGTTTTAAAGATCCAGCTGTAATCAGGGCTCCCTGGTGGTTCAGATGGTAAAGACTCCACCAGTAATTCAGAAGACCTTGTTTTGATTCCTGTGTTGGGAAGATACTCTGGAGGAGGGCAATCAACTTATCAAGTGACTGGTTGGTCTTCTTGAGAGTTGTTACTATAGTGGGAACTTGGTAATGGTCTCTGCTGATGGAGCTGTGGACTTTTGGCATTCATAGTAGCTAAGTCTTCTTACACTGTTGGACCAAACATATTCTGCATTTCTACTACCATGTCTACTTTTTTGGTAAATCCATCGTGCCAGCCAAGAGGGGCCAGTGACAGAGACGTTAACTGGCCAAGTTATTCTGTCTGCTTCATTGTCTGGTATCTCTTTTGCAGTAGATGCCCTCTGGTTAGTCTTGGCATTAACCTATGCCAATAGGAGGAATTTTACATTTTGTATCTTCTCTCACAAGGCCATTCACAGTACTCTTACGTGAATTCATTGTCACCAGCTTTTCAGTACTTCTTATTCAGAGTCCTAAGCAAATATCCAAGCTATCAATCACTGTATTTATTCCTCTGCCAGGGCTCTTCTCTCTCTGAGGAAAAGGCACACTGGCCAAAGCTTTGCCCACTGGAAGTATTTCATGACACTGTTACCTTTTAATGTTAATGCTGGGTGTGGCTGCAGCTTAGCTTTGTTCCTTCTCTGTCAAAAGGTCATAAGGGACTCTCTTCACACATATAGACAGAGGAATGAGCTAAAGGAGAGAAATCCATTTAACAGTAGTGGTTGACAGGGGTCTGAATGGCCTACATATTCCACTTATTTGTGCCCTCTGCCAGATTATTACTTCTTTTTTCCCCCATGGAAACTCCAGGAGTTTCCTTTAAGAAACTTCTTACTTTACCACCTTGCCATATTAGTTGGTCAGCATTTAGAGAAGAATATAGGTACATATCTTAACTTAATTTTACAATCTTATAAACAATTCCTAGGCCAGAGGTTATATGTACGGATGGTTGTTCTGGGTTCTACGTGGAGTGAGAAAGTTTAGAGAAAATAGAGGAACTGATTCAAAGAAGAGATGAGTCTGAGGAGTTATGACCAACCACAGTGGACATTGAGAGGAACAATACAAAAATATATATTGGTGATTGTATAACAAATAGAAGCAGAATAAAGATAGTCCTGGAGTAAGGCTTGTTTGTGAATCCTGAGTCAGGTCTTAGGTGCAGGAGTTAACTGGCACAAGTTTGCTTCTCATGAATTGTTAAGGAACATAATAACCCTGCCTAAGTCACAGTCTTGTTGTGAGAACTAAATAAAACAAAATATTTAAAGTGCTCAGCACAATGAGTGGCAGAAGGTGAATATAAATATTTATTGGTTATTAGAATTATTATGAATTAGAATTATCAAGGGCAAGGCAATTAATTTAGGCAAGCAATGGTAGCGTTAATGAAAATAAGTAATAGAGCATGTAATTGAGGACTACCTAACTACCTCTGTCCTCAGGGAACTTTCCTCAGATATTTTATAGTGCTCAAAACAGATTCTGAACTCACCTTGATAAAAGTTCATAGTCAAGCTCTGTACTTGAAACCTAGGAAAAAGGAAACTAGTGCATTTTTCAGATGTAGAAAGTTGTTTCAGTGGCTTGCTTTTTACCCAGTTCTTCCTAGAACTGTACTCCCTCTCTTGTTTGTCTCTTCCTTTAGGAAAGTGTTAAAACCCTTTTCTTTTCATGACAGGCAGTGAAAAGGGCACTGTGTTTCTGCTAGACCCAGCTAAGATTTGTTGGCATTGAGCTGAAATTGGATAATCCATTCATTATTTATAGACCTGTTCACATAATGAAGGATGTTTCTTTTTCTTTTCCTTTTTTTTCCCCAACAAGTCACACAATAAAAATGTTTAATTAATGGCATGTGCAAGTCTTAAGCAAAGATTTACTTGTTTTATGGGTTTAGCAAATTCTTTCTTCTGCTTCCTTCCAGATGCTGACAAGTCTGTTGGTTTATATTCATTAACTTTTCTAAAAACCAGCCAGGTATTAAGAATAATTTTGAAGTAGCTCAGGTCATCTCTGAGGTAGGTAGGGAATGGATGTCTTTAACCCCTCACCCACATCACACAGAACCTTTATAGTGCATCTCCAGGTCCTCAATAGATGTGTTAGATGAGCCAGCCCCAGTTTGCTGGCACATAGAGAGTAATTCTCCATTAAATCAAAACTGCTTACTGTGAACTACATACATGTGTGTGCTAAGTTACTTTAGTCGTTCCAACTCTGTGCAACCCCATGGACGGCAGCCTGCTAGGCTCCTCTATCCATGGGATTTCCCAGGCAAGAATACCAGAGTGGGTTGCTGTGCCCTCCTCCAGGGGATCTTCCTGATCCAGTAATTGAACCCACATCTCTTTTGTCTCCAGCATTGGCAGGTGGGTTCTTTACCACTAGCGCTATAGACACATCAAAAAAAGTATTTTAAAAATCTTCAGTTGGCTTCTTGCTTAAAAAAAATTCCCTTATAAGAGACATACCTCTCTGATAGAGGATTCTGATAATGGGGAAACCGGGGTGGGGGCGGGGGGGGGGTGCCGGATGCAGGAAGTATAATGAGAAATCTATAACTTCCCCTCAATTTAGCTGTAAACCTAAAACTATTCTAAAAATTAAGTTTTGTTTTTAAAAAATGTAGACTGACATTATTTGGTTTTCTTAACTGTTTTAAAATTCTCTAAAGACAACATCCTCCATTCCTACTGGGATGGACCACTCTCACTGTTTGCCCTTGTTACCCAGCCACCGCTCTGCTTCCTTCTGGGGCTTCACCTCCTACCATCTCAGAGCAATTCTCTGTAACCTTAAAGATCTTGTGTCACAAATGCACCAGGACTAATATGATCTACTCTAAGCCATTCTCTACATTTGTTGATAAATTTGTCAAACCAAGTAACCATGAAAGAGGACTATGGGCAATTTTAGTTTTTTGTTTTTGTTTTTGTTTTTTTTTAAGAAAGTGAAAGCATTGTGGCTGGAAGCAATGGAAAATGGATGAGACTCAACAACAAATCAGAGACTGAACTGCCCCAGCTAATTCTGTCAGAAAGGAATAAACAAGCAGAGGCTTGATTCAGACTATTACCTTTAATACCTTAACAGAGACAGAAGAAGGAAAAATGACTAAGTGATACACTTGAATTTCATACTTCACACATTGTCACTTAGCATCGCTTCTGCCTTATTCCTGTCATCCTGGCACTGATACAATATCTGAACAATAGAGAGAGACAGGAATGACGGTCTCCTTTTTGGGGAGTAATTAATTCAATGAGACATAAATAAGTACGTTCTTCTAAAAGAGATTCAAAAGCAAACACATTGGGGAAAAAACAAAACTTCAGCTAGGAGCGGCAACAAAGAGCAAACACTGGGTGAGGGAAAAGAGAATTCAAGCCCTTGACCAGGAATTTAATACATGTATCTATTCACTCCTTTCATCAAAACAGATTAATAATTGATTCAGTTCAGTTCAGTCGCTCAGTCGTGTCCGACTGTTTGTGACCTCATGAACCGCAGCAAGCCAGACCTCCTTGTCCATCACCAACAGCTGGAGTCTACCCAAACCTATGTCGATTGAGTCGGTGATGCCATCCAACCATCTCATCCTCTGTTGTCCCCTTCTCCTCCTGCCCTCAATCTTTCCCAACATCAGGGTCTTTTCAAATGAGTCAGCTCTTCGCATCAGGTGGCCAAAGTATTAGAGTCTCAGCTTCAGCATCAGTCCTTCCAGTGAATATTCAGGACTGACCTCCTTTAGGATGGACTGGTTGGATCTCCTTGCAGTCCAAGGGACTCTCAAGAGTCTTCTCCAACACCACAGTTCAGAAGCATCAATTCTTCGGCACTAAGCTTTCTTTACGGTCCAACTCTCACATCCATACATGACTATTGGAAAAACCATAACCTTGACTAGATGGACCTTTGTGGACAAAGTAATGTCTTTGCTTTTTAATATTCTGTCTAGGTTGGTCATAACTTTCCTTCTAAGGAGTAAAGTGGCCAAGGCCAAGTGAAGTTGCTCAGTTGTGTCTGACTCTTGGTGACCTCATGGACTGTAGCCTACCATGCTCCTCCATCCTTGGGATTTTCCAGGCAAGAGTACTGGAGTGGGTTGCCGTTTCCTTCTCCAGAGGATCTTCCTGACCCAGGGATCTAACCCAGGTCTCCCCCATTGTAGGCAGACACTTTACCATCTGAGCCACAAGCGAAGTCCAAGGAGTAAGCATCTTTTAATTTCATGGTGCAATCATCATCTGTAGTGATTTTGGAGCCCAAATAGCAAAGTCAGCCACTGTTTCCACTGTTTCCCTATCTGTCTGCCATGAAGTGATGGGTCTGGATGCCATGATCTTAGTTTTCTGGGTGTTGAGCTTTAAGCCAACTTTTTTCACTCTCTTTTAGTTTCATAAAGAGGTTCTTCAGTTCCTCCTCACTTTATGCCATAAGGATGGTATCATCTGCATATCTGAGGTTATTCATATTTCTCCCAGCAATCTTAATTCCAGCTTGTGCTTCCTCCAGCCTAGCATTTCTCATGATGTATTCTGCATAGAAGTTAAATAAGCAGGGTGACAATATACAGCCTTGACGTACTCCTTTTCCTATTTGGAACCAGTCTGTTGTTCCATGTCTAGTTCTAACTGTTGCTTCCTGTTGTGTACCTCTACCTATTTCATTAGGACACAGTCCAGTTTTCCCAAGGAGACCTCCTCCTTTGTTTTCTCTCTACACGTTATTGGGATGGAGTGACCATGATGGATTGTCTGTGATTATCAAGTCTGTTTCCTTGGAAGATTAAGGATCAAAAATGTTTTTCATGCCATTCAAAGGAGTATGGCATACATAGATAATGGAGAACAACTGAAGTGGCAAAAGCAAATTTATGTTTTTTAAGGGATTTAGCACTGCTGTAGTAGGTTGAATGGTGACCCCTCCATCAAAGACGTTTATACCAAATCCCTAGAATTTGTTAATGTGATCCTATTTGGAAAAAAGAGAGTCCTTGCAGGTACAACTAAGGGTCCTGGGATGAGTTTATCCTGGATTATCTGGATGGGGGAATATATCCAATGATAGGTGCTTTATAAGAGACAGAAAGAGAACAAATACAAGGGAAGTCAACATGAAGACTTCAAAGAGGGGTGTGTCTGTAAGCCAAGAGACAGAAAGCACAAGAAACTAGAAGAGATAAAGGAAGGGTTCTCTGCTAGAGTGACAGAGGAATGTGACACTGACAACACCCAGGCTTCTGACTTCTGGCCTTCAGAACTGTGAGGGAATAAATTTATCTTGGCTTCTTTAGTGGCTAAGTGTTAAAGAGTCCACCTGCCAATTCAGGGGATGTAGGTTTGATCCCTGGGTTGGGAAGATCCCCTGGGGAAGTAAATGGCAACCCACACCAGTATTCTTGCCTGGAAAATCCCATGGAAAGAGGAGCCTGGTGGGCTCCATGGGGAGTCCATGGGATCACAAAAGAGTTGAGTATGACTTAGCAACTAAATAACGACAAATTTGTCTTATTTTGAGCTACCAGCTTGTAATAATTTGTTGTGACAGCCACAGGAAATTAATATTGCTTGTGACAACATTAGGACCGTGTTCGGTATAGGAGTAGGTTCTGGGCTGGAATATAATGGAAGAAAACTACTACTATAGAAAATATCTAGAAGAACATAAACCAAAATGTTAACTTTTTTGGTGGTGGATTATATAACGTTTATTTTCCTCTTTATTTTTATTTATGTTTTTCAATCTTGATAGTTTAATAGAACTGTATGTGCCTACTACTGTATGATTATAAATAAAAACAAACAAAATGAAGTAATAAGCATTGGAGCTAAGGCAGTGGAAGAGAGCATTGAGGAGATATTCCCTACTTACCTTTCTCTCTATATACCTGGCAATTTTTTTTTCTTTTTGAGTGCTCACTGTATGCTGTTTTAGACATTGTAGAGACAATAGTGAATGTTACAAAGGAAAAAAAAAATAAAGCTCTGCCTTATGGAGAAAACCATAGTTTTGAACAGAGGTAACATGGATTTAAAAGGATCACTCTGCAGGCTGTGTGTAGCCACTGCTTTGAATCAAGTGAAAGCAAGTAGAGCAGTTAGGGGGGTATCCCTGTGTTACATTTGAAACGATAATGGCTTATGCTGGGTAGGACTTCCCTGATAGCTCAATTGGTAAGACTCCGCCTGCAATGCAGGAGACCCCAGTTCAATTCCTGGGTCGGGAAGATCTGCTGGAAAAGGGATAGGCTACCCACACCAGTATTCTTGGGCTTCCGTTGTGGCTCAGCTGGTAAACAATCTGTCTGCAATGCAGGAGACCTGGGTTCGATCCCTGGAGAAGGGAAAGGCTACCCACTCCAGTATTCTGGCCTGGAAAATTCCATGGACTGTATAGACCATGGTGTCACAAACAGTTGGGCACGACTGAGTGACTTTCACTTCACTTATGCTATGGTATGATCTGGAAGGATAGCGTTTCTTCTGGTAACTGATGTGAAGAGAGCCAAAGGAAGTAATACAATTATCTTGATGTTTTCAAGGCACATAGTCATGGTGAGGCTATATTTTGGGGCCGTTAAGGAGGGCTCCTTATCTGAGGCTCAGCTCTTTACTGGCTTGCATGGAAGCTTGGTGTCAGGGGTGGTAGAACTGATCTTATTCTGAGTATTTGAGGTTGTCTCTTGGATTCTTTTAGCATTTTAAATAGCTCAACTGGAATTCTATCACCTCCACCAGTTATGTGCAAAGTGATGCTTCCTAAGGCCCACTTGACTTCACATTCCAGGATGTCTCACTCTAGGTGAGTGATCACACCATGGTGATTGTCTGGGTCATGAAGATCTTTTTGGTACAGTTCTTCTGTGTATTCTTGCCACCTCCTCTTAATATCTTCTGCTTCTGTTAGGTCCATACCATTTCTATCCTTTATTGAGCCCATCTTTGCATGAAATGTTCCCTTGGTATCTAATTTTCTTGAAGAGGTCTCTAGTCTTTCCCATTCTATTGTTTTCCTCTATTTCTTTGCATTGATCACTGATGAAGGCTTTCTTATCTCTCCTTGCTATTCTTTGAAACTCTGCATTCAAATGGGTATATCTTTCCTTTGCTCCTTTGCTTTTTGCTTCTTTTCTTTTTACAGCTATTTGTAAAATAGCTTTTTGATAGCCACTTTGCTTTTTTGCATTTCTTTTTCTTGGAGATGGTCTTGATCCTGTCTCCTGTACAATGTCACGAACCTCCATCCATAGTTCATCAGGCACTCTATCAGATTTAGTCCCTTAAATCTATTTGTCACTTCCACTGTATAATCATAAGGGATTTGATTTAGGTCATACCTGAATGATCTAGTGGTTTTCCCCACTTTCTTCAATTTAAGTCTGAATTTGACAATAAGGAGTTCATGATCTGAGCCACGTCAGCTCCCTGTCTTGTTTTTGCTGACTCTATAGAGCTTCTCCATCTCTGGCTGCAAAGAATATAATCAGTCTGATTTCAGGCTTGACCAGCTGGTGATGTCCATGTATAGAGTCTTCTCTTGTGTTGCTGGAAGAGAGTGTTTGCTTTGACCAGTGCATTCTCTTGGCAAAACTCTATTAGCCTTTGTCCTGCTTCATTCTGTACTCCAAGGCCAAATTTGCCTGTTACTCCAGGTGTTTTTTGACTGCCTACTTTTGCATTCCAGTCTCCTATAATGAAAAGGACATCTTTTTAAAAGGTCTTTAGAACCTTTTAAAAGGTTCTAAAAGGTCTTGTAGGTCTGCATAGAACTATTCAACTTCAGCTTCTTCAGCATTACTGGTTGGGGCATAGACTTGAATTATCATGATATTGAATAGTTTGCCTTGGAAACAAACAGAGATCATTCTGTCATTTATGAGATTGCATCCAAGTACCGCATTTTGGACTCTTTTGTTGACTATGATGACTACTCCATTTCTTCTAAGGGATTCCTGCCCACAGTAATAGATATAATGACCATCTGAGTTAAATTCACCGATTCCAGTCCATCTTAGTTTGCTGATTCCTAGAATGTCGATGTTCATTCACCTGTTTGACCACTTCCAATTTGCCTTGATTCATGGACCTAACATTCCAGGTTCCTATGCAATATTGCTCTTTACAGCATTGAATTTTGCTTCTGTCACCAATCACATCCACAACTGGGTGTTGTTTTTGCTTTGGCTCCATCCCTTCATTCTTTCTGGAGTTATTTCTCCACTGATCTCCAGTAGCATATTGGGCACTACCGACCTGGGGAGTTCATCTTCCAGTGTTCTATCATTTTGACTTTCATACTGTTCGTGGGGTTCTCAAGGCAAGAATACTGAAGTGGTTTGCCATTCCCTTCTCCAGTGGACCACATTCTGTCAGACCTCTCTACCTTGACCCGTCTGTCTTGGGTGGCCCCACATGGCATGGCTTAATTTCATTGAGTTAGACAAGACTGTGGTCCATGTGATCGGATTGGCTAGTTTTCTGTGATTGTTGTTTCAGTCTGTCTGCCCTCTGATGCTGTCTCTCTGTGCCTACCATCTTACTTGGGTTTCTCTTACCTTGGACGTGGGGTATCTTTTCACAGCTGTATCACCTCACAGCCGCAGCTCTTGACCTTGGACATGGGGTATCTCCTCTCAGTTCCTGCTCGAACTGTTTCACAACTGCACTCATCTCACATGCTAGTAAAGTAATGCTCAAAATTCTCCAAGCCTGGCTTTAGCAATGCATGAACCATGAACTTCCAGATGTTCAAGCTGGTTTTAGAAAAGGCAGAGGAACCAGAGATCAAATTGCCAACATCAGCTGGGTCATTGAAAAAGCAAGAGAGTTCCAGAAAAACATCTATTTCTGCTTTATTGACTAAACCAAAGCCCTTGACTGTGTGGATCACAATAAATTGTAGAAAATTCTGAAAGAGATGGGCGATCCAGACCACCTGACCTGCCTCTTGAGAAACCTATATGCAGGTCAGGAAGCAACAGTAATAACTGGGCATGGAACAGCAGACTGATTCCAAAAAGGAAAAGGAGTACATCAAGGCTGTATACTGTCACCCTGCTTATTTAAATTATATGCAGAGTACATTGTGAGAAACGCTGGACTGAAAGAAGCACAAACTCGAAACAAGATTGCTGGGAGAAATATCAATAACCTCAGATATGCAGATGACACCACCCATATGGCAGAAAGTGAAGAGGAACTAAAGAGCCACTTGATGAAAGCAAAAGAAGAGAGTGAAAAAGTTGGCTTAAAGCTCAACATTCAGAAAACTAAGGTCATGGCATCTGGTCCCATCACTTCATGGCAAATAGATGGGGAAACAGTGGGAACAGTGGGCTGACTTTATTTTGGGGGGCTCCAAAATCACTGCAAGATGATGATTGCAGCCATGAAATTAAAAGATGCTTACTCCTTGGAAGAAAAGTTATGACCAACCTAGACAGCATATTAAAAAGCAGAGACATTACTTTGTCCACAAAGGTCCATCTAGTCAAGGCTATGGTTTTTCCAGTAGTCATGCATGAGTGTGAGAGTTGGGGTATAAAGAAAGCTGAGCGCCGAAGAATTGATGCTTTTGAACTGTGGTGTTGGAGAAGACTCTTGAGAGTCCCTTGGACTGCAAGAAGATCCAACCAGTCGATCCTAAAGGAGATCAGCCCTGAATGTTCATTGAAAGGACTGATACTGAAGCTGAAACTCTAATACTTTGGCCACCTGATGCAAAGAGCTGACTCATTTGAAAAGACCCTGATGCTGGGAAAGATTGAGGGCAGGAGGAGAAGGGGACGACAGATGATGAGATGGGATGGCATCACTGACTCAGTGGGCATGAGTTTGTGTAAACTCCAGGAGTTGGTGATGGACAGGGAGGCCTGGCATGCTGCAGTTCATGGGTTTGCAAAGAGTCGGACAGGACTGAGTGACTGAACTGAACTGCACTTGGATTCTATTGGTGAAGTACTCAATGGTACTCAAAATGAAGTGATCAGAATGCCACTGGAATAGGGAGGAGGACCTCATGGATAAGTTATATTTCTAAGTCTAAACTCCACAAGTCTATTTCTGAGAATTATGCCAAAGGCATATGCCTTGCAAAAATGAATCCCATTGGATGGCACCTCTTTTCACACAAGACTATTTTGCAATAAATTAGGTGATGAGGAGAAATAATTTCCTGTGTTTATTTCTAAAGTTGGGGACTATCTCCAATAACTCCTTAACAAAATGAATGCATGAGAATCACTGATGATATTTTGTGGTTAATTATCAGGAACTACTTAGGAAACAACTTTAATTACTGGAAATTGTCCTGCCAACTGACAATGCTGTTCATTGAGTCAGCTAATGAAACTCACTTGCCCTGTTTTCTCAGAAATAACTTTGTAATTGAGAAATAGACTAATTTTGTAAAACCTTTTTCCTGCAGAAATCTTTTTAATTATCCAAAAAAAGATTTGCCATTGACTTAAGTTTAGTCTAATTTCTAAAATAGTGAAAGAACATTAAAACCCTATGTAGAATGTTAGAAAGTGAGACTGAAGATTTTTTTTTTTTTTTTTGAGAACTGGAAACAGAATGAAATGATCAACTAACTAGCATGAGTGGATGCCTCAAGCAATAGAGATGCTTTGAGCTTACATTGAGTTGAGGACATCTGAGTAGCCCATGCCAGAAGGGTAGATCAGGTAAATAATATAATACTCTCAGCTTCTAGAAATCACCACCCTGCTTTATGAATAAGTTTATTTGCCTATACAAGTATCCTCAGCCCAGCATGTTTTAAAATTAGCTGAAATGCCATTAACCATTGGAAGTTTTTGTTTTTGTTTTTTTTTCAAATTCCAGTTCTGTTGAACACAGTCACAGTCACAAAGTATGTTAGAGGGATTACTTGCATCTTTTATCATTGTCTCTTCAGGACTCTAGATCATTCTAAATTGCCACGGGGACTCAGATTATCCTCTAATATCTGTATTGAGGATAATTCATGTTAGTTCTTATGGACAACCAATTGAGCTAAAGTTTTACCTCCAAGAAAAGAAAGTCTTTTTGCTTGCCTTTCCAAGAAAGAAATAGAGAAGCTATCCTGGAAAGGACGATAAAAGAAATAGATTTTGCATTCATAGAAAGGAAGCCTAGCATGAAAAAACATGTTATGTGCATAAATATAGCCCAGGTACCTGGCTTAAGGAGGGCTTCCCAAGTGGTGCTAGTGGTAAAGAACCTGCCTGCCAATGCAGGAGGTGCCAGAGATGCATATTCAATCCCTAGGTTGGGAAGATTCCCTGAAGGAGGACATGGCAACCCATTCCAATCATCTTTCCTGGAGAATCTCATGGACAGAGGAGCTTGGCGGCTACTGTCCATGGGGTCACAAAGAGTCAGACACGACTGAAGCCAATTAACACACACTCATGCACCTGGGTTAAGGACTAGATTATAGAGGGTAACAGGCTGTAGTCTGAAGAGGTTGGCTATGGGATTAGGATGCCTGTGTGAATCAAAGTCCAGGGTCATGGGGATTAACTTAAAAGAGGAAACGATACAATCTTCTGTTTCTGAATCCTGAGCCTAACTGGCTCTCCTACTAATTATGGAGTCACCAAGAATAGCCATAAATTTGATTTCATTGACACCATCACACATGGTTCCTGTGTGATTAAGAGTGATTCTCTTAATAGACGATTATTGAAAGAGGGAAGCATAATATGACTTCCTCAACATTCCTCAGATAATATCTTCTGTACCTCTCTCTGCCTGTTGATGGTATTCTACTACACTTTGAAATCTGATAGGCATCATTTTAACTTAGTTAAAAGTAGAAATTTACAGCTTCTACTTAATTTTATATCAAACAAAGGATCTGGTACAATGCTTTGCACATAGTAGGGACTCAGGTTGTATCTGTAAAATTGATAAAGGGAAGGAGGACGAGGACAGGGAAATGAAACCATTCTGCAACAAAGACTGCAGATGGAAAAGTATCAATATCTCTTCCCAAATTGCTTGAGTACCACAGGTAAATGGCACACCTACATTCTATTTGTCCTACCACCCTCAACCCAGAAATCTCTCCTTGATATGTGCTCTATTTCTATTTATATTTACGATAGTTCAATGATCAAGCTATGATTGCATATGCTAACTTCAGTTCCTCCATGAAAGATGTGTGATCCATTCCAATCATCCTAATTCCTCATGCAGATGTTCCTAAATGATTCCATTCTTCTTAATCACATGGTCTCAAAGGGCTCCACCTGTGAGGGGAGGCAAGCCACAGCTATAGCTTAAAGAGAACTGTCTTTCCCTGGGGTCATCTCCCCAAGCATTGGGGGATATAACTGATTATTTTAACAAGCAGAATTTCTTTCCCTTCAAGTTATGACCTGTTTATATCAGATAAATTCAAAGCTTCTGGGCAAGCACCTTAAGGCCATTTCTTTTTTCCCTCTCACAAGTTTTTGGCTGTTTGCCTTCAAACTGTAAGCTGGCAGACTTCATCCTTTAAAAGCTTAATAACCTGAAAACCCACTGGGCACCTAGAATACCTGTAGTTCTCAGCCACAAAGCTGGAGAATGGATGGAATAAAAATCTAGTGTATTTGACCTTCTCACCTCCTGCTTATAGTCCATGCCTCCCATAATACCCTCTTCAGTCCTCACTGAGGCCAGAAGTACAGACAACTTTGCTCACACACATCAGCTACTGTTCATCTCACTGGCAACTGGGCCCTCTGGTTAGAGGTCTTCAAAGGGTAGTTCCCATACCTATAATGGACTTCCTAGGTGGTGCTAGTGATAACCTGCCTGCCAATGCAGGAGATGCTAGAAGCACAGGTTTGATCCCTGGATTGGGAAGATCCCCTGAAGGAGGGCATGGCAACCCACTATGGTATTCTTGCCTGGAGAATCCTATGGACAGAGGAGCCTGCTGGGACACAGTCCATAGGGTCACAAAGAGTCTGAAATGACTGAAGCAACTTAGCATGCAGTCCAGATCTCCTAAATTAGAAACTCTAAGGACAGATTCCACCACTTTGGGTATTAACAGGCCATCCAGGTGATTCTAATGCTTGCTAAAGTTTGAGAACCACTGCTCTGGGAAACTGAAACGATAGCTTGCTGTAAGCCACCGGGTAATTTATAACACTAAGGAATGATCATTACCCATGGTCTCAGAAATTTGGGGAGCTGGTGAGCTCCTTTCAAAGGAAACATACTCAGCTTTGAAGGTGCTTGGGTGGCTGACTTTGTGCATTTGGATGTATACAGTATTCTCCTTCTATGTGGTCCAAAAAGGATGAAGAAAATCAGAGAATTCCAATGTGAGTTGGTAAAACCTGGGACTGTCAAAGCAGGGACTGGAGTTACTGTATCCTTTTAGATTTGACTATCCATACGCAGTTATTATTTACCTTCTTTCTTTTTTTATCACATTGATTTTGCTTTCTAGTGTTTTCCTCATCAAAGGTGTTTTAAAACAAGGATTTTGTCTTTCTGTAAGGTATGGGGGCCTAAGTGGTGACTCAGATGGCAAAGAATTCACCTGCAATGCAGGAGGCCTGGGTTGGATCCCTTGGTTGGGAAGATCCCCTGGAGGAGGGCATGGCAGTATTCTTGCCTGGAGGATCCCCATGGACAGAGTAGTTACAGTCCACGGGGTCACAATGAGTTGGACATAACTGAGTGATTAATCATAGCACAGCACTGTAAGGTATACAACAAAAGTAAATACCTCGTTAAAAAAAAAAAAAAAGAAGAAGAAGAAACGCAGGACCTAACTTTAAGACAAATAAGTTACCTGTGTTCTATGCCGTTTTTAGTCACTTCAGTCATGTATGACTCTTCGCAACACTATGGACTCTAGCCCGCCAGGCTCCTCTGTCTGTGGGGTTCTCCAGGCAAGAATACTGGAATCAGTTGTCATACACTCCTCCAGGGGATCTTCCCAACCCAGGGATTGACCCCACATCTCTTGCATCTCCTGCATTGGCAGTCAGGTTCTAGCACCACTTGGGAAGCCCAAGAATTTACCTATCATATGCAAATATGTCTCAGGGAAAGCTTCTTTTGAATCCAACCTCCCTAATAAGAATGAACATCTTCACTTGACCCCCTTTTTATACTGCAGAAACTACACAGTGCTGGCATAGTTATTCTCCTAAATTGTGGGATATTCACTCAAAAAACTGGGCAGCCATTTTAAGTTTCTGTTAATCTAAGCACTTAAGCTCATTAGAGGAACTCATTCTTTAAAGCAAAGTTCCAGAGAATCTGTTTGAAATGCCCTTAATGGTGTATGTTTTAGCAAATTTGAGTTTTCCTATAACCAAGTTTACATAAAGTAGGATTCAACTGAGTTAATTTTTAACAAGAAAGAGGCAAAGCAGATGGATGCATGATTGGGGGTTTATGGAAACTTCTGGGAGGCTGCAGTTTGGGAAGGCAGACAATACGAGTGAAATTAAAGTCCAAGTTAACTGAGCATTATATTAGAAGTAGAGAATTTGGGTTCTAATCCCTTGAGAATCTCTCTCTTTCTCTCTCTCTCTCTCTCTCATATACATATGTGCTTCCCCGATGGCTTAGTGAATTGAAAGTTGCTCAGCCATGTCCAACGCTTTGAGACCCCATGAACTATACAGTCCATGGAATTCTCCAGGCCAGAATACTGGAGTGAGCAGCCATTCCCTTCTCCTTGGGATCTTCCCAACCCAGGGATTGAACCCAGGTCTCCCACATTGCAGGTGGATTCTTTACTGTCTGAGACACCAGAGAAGCCCAAGAATAATGGAGTGGGTAGCCTATTTATTCTCCGGTGGATCTTCCTGACTCAGGAATTGCACGCAGATTCTTTACCAGCTGAGCTACCAGGGAAGCCCACCCTGATGGCTTTGGGGTGCACATATTCAGAATTGTGTTCATCACTGAGATAACACTGACAGGTGTGGCCTTTCTTCCCTGAGACTGGATCCTATTCAGGTTGCCTTATGATGCTGAGTTAACTCTTGTACTGAAATTAGATTCCGTTCTAGAATGAGTTATAGGAAACTTCAGTTTAGATGAGAAAGTGTTATCCTCATGAGGATTGGTGGCTCAGTTGGTAAAGAATCTGCCTGCAGTGCAGGAGACCTGAGTTTGATCCCTTGGTCAGGAAGATCCTCTGGAGGAGGAAATGGCAACCTTCTCCAGTATTCTTGCTGGGAGAATCCCATAGACAGAGGAGCCTGGTGGGCTACAGTCCATGGGGTATATATTAAATATATATATATATGACATCACATGGTTTTATATATATGTATATGTATATATATATATGACATCACATGGTATTTCTCTTTTCCTGTCTGACATTTCATCTAGCATAATGCCTTCAAGATCCATCCCTGTTGTTGTAGATGGCAATATTTTCTTCTTTTATGGCTGAATGAAATATTCCTCTGCGTGTCTTGTTTGCCTATCCATTCATTCATTGGTACATTGGGGTTGTTTCCATATCTTGGCTATTGTAAATAATATTGCAGTCGACATGGGTTGCAAATATCTATTCAACATAGCATTTTCATGTCCTTTGGATAAATATTCAGAAGTGGAATTGCTGTATCATATGGATCTACTATAATTTTTTGAGAAATCCCATAACATTTTCCACAGTTGCTACACTAATTTACCCTCCCATCAACCATACACCTGAGTTCCCCTTCTGTCCTTGCCAGCTCTTGTTATTTCTTGACTTTTTGATGATAGCCATTCTGCCATGTGTGACGTGGTATTTCATTGTGGTTTTGATGTTCATTTCCCTGGCGATTAGTGATATTTAGTGCATTTTTATATATCTGTTAGCTATCTGTGTGTCTCTTAAAAGATCTATTCAGATATTCTACCCCATTTGTTGAATTAGGTTGTTTTTTCTTACGGTTAAGTTGTATGAGTGCTTTATATATTTGAAATATTAACTCCATATCAGGAATATGGTTTGCAAATATTTTCTCCCATTCTATATATTGCTTTTTGTTTTGTTGATAGTTTCCTTTGTGGTACAGAAGCTTTATATGGGCTTTCCTGGTAGCTCAGCTAGTAAAGAATCCACCTGCAATGCAGGAGACCTGGGTTCGATCCCTGGGTTCGGAAGATCCCCTGGAGAAGGGAAATGCTACCCACACCAGTATTCTGGCCTGGAGAATTCCATGGACTGTATAGTCCATGGGGCCGCAAAGAGTCGGACACGACTGAGCAACTTTCACTTCACTTCACAGAAGCTTTATAGTTTGATATAATCCCACCTGTTTATGTTGGCTTTTGGTGCCTTAGCTTATGGTATCAAATCTAAAAAAAATTGTCATCAAGACTGGTTTCAGGTATTATATTTGATCACTTCATGAATCCATGTTCTTCTTGTCCAAGGCCATGCTCATCTTCTATCATTCCAGTTTTAGTACATGTATGTGCTGCTGAAGCAAACAAAGAAACATTCCTTTTAGCATCTCAATGTATGTGTGCACTTATATGTATATGGTTGGAGGCAGTGAGGATTAGAGTAAATCTGAGGTACGACCTAGTATACTGAATGTACTGCTACATAAGACATAAGCTGTTGGGATAAAGAGCTATCAACTAGTAAAAACCATCTAATTTGTGAAGTGCTGAGCTATATTCAGAGTGTAAGCAATGGCCTTTGTGTGCTTTCCCAAAATGTACACCTACCCCCCAAGTAGAGATTTGAATTGGTGCCATCCTCTGCTGGTCAGAGTTGGAAAACATGGGTTTGTGATCAGTTTGCTCCATCTAAACTCAGGGCTGAAGTTCAGAATCATTTTCTCAAAAGAATGTTTTCTCCAACCATATTCTGCCACCTGCTCTGTGCAAGAATATGTGGGACTGGGAACAGGCTGACAGTCCAAGCACCCTCAATTTGGTTGACCTCTGTGCCTGGCATTTCAAGGGTCCAAACCCTTCACTCCTGGGCCAAACCAATAAAAATAAATACCTCACAACTTCATCGTGGAGATCACAGTAAAAATGAGTATTGACCTTGTTGCCATGGGATGTTACCCTTGCTGTTTTCCACTCACAATCTGGTTCTGGGCAGAGCAAGGAAAGCAGAATGAAATTGTACTCAGGCTCAATTATACATTCAAATTGCCTGTATTTAAAAACCCCTAAAATCTGTAATGGCTTAATTAAGATGGTAACTTTATGGCATGCTTCTGCTCACAGCCTGACTCTGAAGCCTTTCTCTTTCATGAAGTCAGGGGCAATTCTGCTTTGCTGGGATATCTGACTGCTGGAAAGAGGCGGGGGCGCTCCAGGGTGGGAGAAGGAAGAAAGTGGATCTTGGGAAAGCTAAATTCCCCTTGTGGCAGATAGTCTACAAATCTCTAGTCCTTTGGAGTACATAAAAGAGAGCTCTGGGGAAAAAGTAGGCATTAATTTAGATTTAGAAAGAGCAGGGTGAGTTTTCACTTAGTGAAGCTCGCCTCTGGAATCCATCAACTAAAACACTATTTCGTAGAAGAGGAAAATTCAGGTTATGACTTGCATTTTCCCTGAAAGCAAAAGTGTACGTATGTGCTCAGTCATGTCTGATTCTTTGTGACCCCGTGGACTGTAGCCCGCCAGGCTCCTCTTTCCTGGGTGAGAATACTCGAGTGGATTGCCGTTTCCTCCTCCAGGGGATCTTCCCAAACCAGGGATCAAACCCATGTCTCCTGTGTCTCTTGCATTGGCAGGAAGATTCTTTACTACTGCAGCACTGAAAGCAAAAGAGTACCCTCCTATTTGAAAGCCCCATCTCCTGTGGAGCCCCATCTCTTGTCCTAAACTAAATGGCATCCTTCTTACTTTTCATGCCCCCATGATTTATAACCTTGGAGGAACATTTAATGTCATTGAATGGACTTTCCACCTTCATCTGGAGGTGGCTGACCTCTGCTGAGAGGTGGACTTTTCTCAGTCTGCACCATCTGCTTTCCAGAAAGAGCTTCTTAGGGCTGTAGTAGTTTCATTATTAAAACGTTCAATCTCTTGATGCTGTTTGAGGAATCCTTATCTAGAGAAGTTGGGGAATTTGTCCAGTGCAAGAATTAACTTAATAAAATTAATTGCTGATCACTTGTATTTTTTCAAGTGCAGTTAAAGATATGGGCTAAAGAATCAGACTATTTTTTCCCTAATGCCCCCTCTATCATTCACTTGTATGGAGACTTACGTGAGCAAATCTAATAGAATACTAGACTGTTAATAGTTCCTGCTTCCCAGGTGGCCCAGTGGTAAAGAATCTGTCTGCCAATACAGGAGATGCAAGACAGGTGGGTTGGATCCTTGGGTTTGGAGGATCCCCTGGAGGATGAAATGACAACCTGCTCCAGTATTCTTGCCTGGAAAATTCCATGGACAGAGGAATCTTGTGGGCTATAGTCCATGGGATCACAAACAGTCAGATAGGACTGAGCACATACGCACACTAATTCCTACCTCATAAGTTTGAAAGTGCAAGTAAAATTCACTCAGTCGTGTTGACTCGTTGCAACCCCATGCAACTCCATGGACTGTAGCCTGCCAGGCTCCTCTGTCCATGGAATCACTGGAGTGGGTAGCCATTTCCTTCTCCAGGGGATCTTCCCAACCCAGGAATCGAGACCAGGGTCTCCTGCATTACAGGCAGATTGTTTACCAGCTGAACCAGGGAAGCCCACCTCATAAGTTTAGTAGAATTTAATGAACTAATACATATAAAACATATGTATTATTATACATATGTTACACGTATACATATATTATGTATATGTTATACATATAATAATACATATAAGACACAGTGCCTTCTTAATCACTAAATGTTTATGCTATTCTTATCACTTTTGTTATTATTAATTTCATCAAGCTCACATTCCGTAGAATTTATACTTATGCCAACACAAAAAGTTATATATCATTATATTATATTAAAAGTTATATATCTGATCATGGATCAGATAAAGAGAGATGTAGACATATTTGCCACCCTGAATCTGCAGGGTTACAGGGAGGCAATTGGTGACCCACTTTCACTGTCTTGCTTATTTGGAATTCTGGCATCTATTTTTATTTCTTCCTTTAAACAGTTGCTTGCCTTAGCCTTTTGGGCATTGAGCAAAAAGAGTTTTTCATTTTTAGGAAGCCACATGTTCTCTATCTTTAAATCAAAGGTGAATGCAGCGTACCATGGCAGTTATCCAAAGTTTGGAGGCCACATGGACTTTCTGCTTTAAACTCATTTTCTATGAAGTCAAAACTCATCTTTTGCTTTGGAAAGCACGGAAGGTGATTAGCTGAGACAGCACTGAACAGACATGAGAAGGAGGCCCCTGGTGGCCGAAAGGAGGCTTCTTCCTCTCAGTTTTTTAATGGCATGAGAAAGGCATTAATCCACACTTCATTTCCTATTAGCCAAATAGAAATGTCTTGAGATAATGTGAATACCTTATGGCATAAGTGACTTTCTAAAGTATCTTATTAGAACTCCTTATCTATGTAATTTAGGCAGCCTTGGGGCTTGACAGCCAGGAACATTCTTCTTGAACACTGACTCTTGGGAGCAGCTCACAAAAAGTTAGTCAGATACCACTGAGAGACTTCTAGGGGGCATGCAGGCTTAGCCTTTTCTCAAGCACTGGGCCCTTCTGTCATGCCACATGCAGGTGACTTCCTTGGGTGGCAGCTTCCCCAGATTTCCCAAAGGTCTCTCAAGAACCATTAGGACAAATCACACTGTCACAAATGGGAGGTGGGACATTACCGCAGAAAGCAAGGTGAGAAACTCCATCCTTGAAGGGTGTTCAACATGCTTTTGAGGATGATGCCCTAGGTTTCAAAGGCATGCTTGTGCAATAGGAGGTTTGATAGACTACATACGCTGCTTTGCTGTTTTTTAATGTGAAAGAGGCTAATGTGGATTGTTATAGGAGAAAATTCAAAGCAAAATAACACCCAAATAATAGCCCTAAACCCAGGCAAACTGAAACTCCCTCCAAGGTGCTTCTGTCGCTTCGTAATGGAAGATTATGTTTTATTTGAAGAAAGTGGCTCAGCTGAGGATGTGCATGCAAGAGCCAGTGACTTTGCATTGCTGAGTTCCAACCTCCAACTCTTTTCACTAAAAGTCTCTTACTATTCTGCTCAGATTTACTTGAAATGAAGAGTCATTTTCTTTGTTTCCCCAGAAGACTCTGCCCGAAGCCACAATGTCCACCATCTACATTGTTCTTTTTCTATTGAAAAATTAATATTTTATTGTTTTTATTGTGATAAAAGTCACATAATATAAAACATACTATTTTAACCATATTTAACTTTACAGTTCAGTGACACTAAGTACCTTCACATTGTTGTCCAACTCTCACCATCATCCATCTCCCAAATATTTCTCCTTCCTAAACTGAAACTCTGTCCCTATTAAACACTAACGCATCATCTCCACTTCCCACTGGCCACCACCCCAACTCCACCCTGTCCTTGGCATCTACCAGTGTACTTTCTGACTGTGAATTTGACTATTCTAGGTATCTCGTGTAAGCACCGTCTGCAATGTTTTCCTTTATTTTTCAGTTTATCCTTATAAGACTGACTCCCGGTAAATGTGTGTTTGCTTATATGAACAGGCACCATGTCCTTTGAAAATTGTTTGATTATTCCATAGATTCACTGACCTTAATTGTAAAGCTCAGCATACTGTCCTCATAACGACAAGCTTTCTACATTCATATTTTTGTGGGTGTATTTTTGGCATCTGAGTGTTATGATTGAAGCTTGATTCCTAAAATGCAAGTGCATTGGATTTTTTAAACGCTGCCCATTTATCTTGCTACATGAATCAATTTTTTTTCCCTACTTCTCTTCTCACCAATACTGTTGCTTTTCAATTCCTCCAACGTATTTCAGGTAAATGGTTACATCAGTGTGTCTGCAGTTAAAGACGTGTCAGATGTTTCCTGCCGAGGCAGGGAAGATGAACACAGCTAATGGGTAAATGGTAGGCCAATGATGAGGTCAATATTTACCCCATGCTACACTAAATCTTCATAACAAGATGTCAATACTCAGTGTGGAGTGCTACAGCCTTCCAGGATAGTTTCATTTGAAAGGTATTCTGGGAATAAAGCTTCCCATACTTTTGTGGTATGCTTTTGGTCCTAAAAGGAAATCATCGTTTATATCAGATTGAAGATCTAGGAACCCCACTGGTTTTTAAACTTAATATACCTCAGAATGATTTGGGACACTTTTAGATAAATACGGATTCCTAGATTCCACCTATATTCTTGAAAGAGTCAATTCCTAGGCAGGTTGGTAAGAAGCCTGGGGGTCACTGAGGAGAGAGGGGTCTGGGGTTCTTGAGGAAGAGATAAGGGTCTGGAATTCTCAAGGAGGAAAGGACAAACATCTTTTTTTTCTCTACATTCCTTAGTATTAGTCACATAAAACATTTTTTTCTTTAAGCCCTGAACTGATGATTACACAACAAACAACTCAGTTTAAACTCTGTACTAAGGATTATATAACAACAGTGTATCCTGCTTGAGGACAGTTTCTCCTTCCTGAAAACCTTCTGGCTAATCCTGTTATCCTAAAATGCAAATTGTGGGAGTGGGTCTGGTAAAATTTTCACAAACTTGAGACATTAATTATTGTAATAATTAATTAAAAGGTATATAACTCCCTTGCTAACACTAGTGAGGGGGACACTCTCCATCCCCTGCTGATGTCTATGTCAGAAGCTTTCTCTGTTCCTTTTTCACTTTAATGAAACTCTGCTACACAAAAACTCTTGAGTGATCAAGCCTGGTCCCTGCTCCCAAAGTTAAATCTTCTTCTTCAGAGATCACTAATCACTGTAAGCTATCACCTTGGGGGCTCGTCTGGGATCTTCAGGACAAGGTAAGAACACTCAGAGCTCTCGCCTCTCTGCTTTCTCAGTATTCACATTTTCTGCTGTACTTTACTAACTCTATGGTGTGCTCGCGTGAATGACAAGCCCTGCGCAAACCAAGTGATGAGCCCCGCTCTGCGGTTTCAGGGTGCCTCGTAATGACTGAAGGCAACCCCAGAAAGGGGAGCCTTGTTTAAGCCTTGTATAAGCTGGCAGGAGCTTATACCGACCTGCCAATGCCAAGAGACACCCAACATCCCTGCTAGGGGAGTGGCCAGAAACAGGCAAAGCATGTGGACCAAACTTTCCTTTCTCAGTCACCTTTTCCTGGTCTGGTTGACCATTTCATAATTGCATGGGAAATTAGAACTACTAACCTAATCTGTTGAATCATAGACTTTCAAGGGACTTGTGATCCATGCTGTTATTGTGTGTTTTTACCTATACCCCATGTATGGAAGCTCTTAGACTTGCTAGACCAGGCAAGCCTTGCTAGTTACTAGGAGAACGTGTGGAGCGAGGTGGAGCTCTAGCTCCAGCAGCATGTTCAGGAACTAGGTGGAACTGCAGCTGCAGGAATGTCTCTCAGGTTAGAGGTTACTCTCTTGGCTGCCTGCCTGAGGGGCCAGTGACCTGAAAGTGAGTCTTTGTCAGGGCTGTGTCTCTTTCCATGTGGATAGAAGCACTGCTAGTGACCATGAGGTTTTTGAGGACACAGACCAGGAACTGCAGAATCTGGTCAGATTGGAAATGCAATGGACTTCTTCCTTTGGTAGTGCTAGCTCTTAGCAGACCAGAGAAGGCTCTCTGATGGCTTCTGTCAACTCCTTAGATATTTCTTTTGTGGAAGCTGTGGAAAAGAACTGGAAGATTTGGCCCTAGTAGCTTGAGGACAAAAATCACTTTCCTCTCTGGCCAACCCTCCACAACCTTTTTTGCTATCACATATACTGGTGTGGTGACACTTGATTTTTGTTCGCCCCTTTATGACTCATTGCTTCTACTGTGGCCAGGACTGTACTCAGGAGTGTGCATAGGCACATGAAAGATGGATGCTTCCCCTAGTAGTACTAGCTTAGCATTACAAAAAGCTACTCTGCTCCACCCTGAGTGGCATCAGAGGAAAAGGGAAAATCAAACGAAGGTCTTGCTGGTATGGAACTAAATCAATCTGGGATGCCATCAGGTCTACCCCTGGTGCATCTCCACCCCACCTTGGTGGTAGAACCGGGAGGGACAAGTAAGACACCTGCATTGGTAAGGGACAGACTAAGTCCAACCAGGGAAGGAAAGCTTCCCTGGAGAGTCGGTCTACACCCCCATCTAGAGCAAGGAAGGACATTTCTGGTGGAAAGAAGCCACTGCTGTGGATGCCACTTTTTTCTCTCTTACAAATGGGAGCTAGCAGTTCCAGAACCACTCCTTTAAAATGTATTTTTTTAAAAAACTGGGACAAGTTTGATCCCCAGAATTTAAAAAGACATGCCTGATCTTCTTCTGTGATACTGAATGGCCACAGTATCCTTGGGAAGACGGGTAACATTGACCTGTTGAAGCATCTCAATTATTAGTGTTTTACAACTGGACTGGTTTGTAGACAATAAGGGAAACTGGTAAAAGTGACATACGTGTTGCTCTTTATCTCTCTGCAAGACATGTCACACTTATGCCTTACGGTACAGATTTGGGTGTGGAACCTTCAGCTCCCTCCTGTCCTCTACTTTGCCCCTTTACCTGGGGCTCCCAGGTGAACAGGCTGAGAATCAGGGCACCCTTCTAGGAAGGGTTACCTCAGTCTCAGGAGAATTTCAAACAGTCCCAACTGCAGTCAAGACTATTGAGATGATCCAAAAAGTACAGAGAAGCCTTTACAGAACTAACTTTACTTTATGACCTTACTTGGAGAGAGGTAATATATGTCTCAAGACAGACGCTGACTCCTGACACGACAGCTTGAGTTTCGGGGGAAGCTACTACTTTGGGAGATGAATGATTTGAACATGAGACAAGTGGGAAGAAGGAACACGAAATAGCCCTCCTTCCTACTGGGAGCCAAGTGGTTCCAAAAACAGCCGCTTTGCTGGATGTATTTTTGAAGGACTTAAGCGATGCATGCTAAGACTTTAGACTATGCTAAGTTGGCTAACATAGAATAGGGAGAGAAGGAAACTCCTGGTAAATTCCTAGATAGGCTATGGGAGGCTTTCCACAAGTTTACTCATGTTGATTTTTGAAAGTGCAGAAGGGGGAATGATCTTAAGAATTTCTCACTCAGTCAGCTCCAGATATCTGCCGTAAGTTATAAAAAACAGGTGTTTGGACGAAGCCAATCTTTAGAAAAACTGTTACAGATGGTTCAGATGATATATTATGGTAGCTAATATAAGGAGGAAAATGAGGCAAAAAAAGAACCAGGTAAAAGACTGAAGCCCCAACAATGGCTGTAAAATCTGCTCTGAAACAGCCTGAGAAAAATGCCCAGAGGGCCCCAGGTGAAAAGGGATGGGCTTGTTATTACTGTGGAAAGGAGGGGCATTTCAAGTGGGATTGCCCTCAGGCATCTGAGCCGCCCCCAGCTCCATGTCCAGTCTGCAAAGGACCATGATGGAGAAGAGACTGCCCTCCAAGGTGTAGGCACCAGAGGTCAGGCTTTCAAGACAATCAGCACTGCAGTTCCCCGGGGATCCACACACAAACACCATCCTAGTAACACCTGAGGAACCCTGGGTATTAATATCTGTGGAGGGCCAACCAGTTGATTTTCTTTTGGACACTGGGGCAACTTTCTTCTCACTAAAGCCACTGGTCTGCTTTTCTCCCAAACCACTACCATAATGGGGCTGTCTGGATGAGTCAAATGTTTTTCAATCATTGATTTGAAGGATGCTTTCTAGAGTTAATTGATTCTTCCTCAGTGATCAATGCAATGAAATAGAGGAAAACAATAGAATGGGAAAGACTAGAGAGCTCTTCAAGAAAATTAGAGATACCAAGGGAACATTTCATGCAAAGATGGGCATAATAAAGGACAGAAATGGTATAGACCTAACAGAAGCAGAAGATATTAAGAAGAGGTGCCAAGAATACACAGAAGAACTGTACAAAAAGGATCTTCACAACCCAGATAATCATGATGGTGTGATCACTTACCTAGAGCCAGACATCCTGGAATGTGAAATCAAGTGGGCCTTAGGAAGCATCACCATGAACAAAGCTAGTGGAGGTAATGGAATTCCAGTTCAGCTATTTCAAATCCGAAAAGATGATGCTGTGAAAGTGCTGCACTCAATATGCCATCAATTGGGAAAACTCAGCAGTGGCCACAAAACTGGAAAAGGTCAGTTTTCATTCCAATCCCAAAGAAATGCAATGCCAAAGAATGCTCAAACTTCTGCACAATTGCACTTATCTCACACGCTAGTAAAGTAATGCTCAAAAGTCTCCAAGCGAGGCTTCAACAGTAGGTGAACTGTGAAATTCCAAACATTCAAGCTGGATTTAGAAAAGGAAGAGGAACCAGAGATCAAATTGCCAACATATGTTGGATCATGGAGAAAGCAAGAGAGTTCCAGAAAAACATCTACTTCTGCTTTATTGACTATGCCAAAGCCTTTGACTGTATGGATCACAACAAACCGTGGAAAATACTTCAAGAGATGGGAATACTGGACCACCTGACCTGCCTCCTGAGAAATCTGGATGCAGGTCAAGAAGCAACAGTTAGAACTGGACATGGAACAACAGACTGGCTCGAAAATCAGGAAAGGAGTATGTCAAGGTTGTATATTGTCACCCTGCTTATTTAACTTATATGCGGAGTACATCATGAGAAATGCTGGACTGGATGAAGCACAAGCTGGAATCAAGATTGCCAGGAGAAATATCAATAACCTCAGATATGCAGATGCCACCACACTTTTGGCAGAAATCGAAGAACTAAAGAGCCTCTTGATGAAAGTGAAAGAGGAGAGTGAAAAAGTTGGCTTAAAGCTCAACATTCAGAAAACTAAGATCATGGCATCTGGTCCCATCACTTCATGGCAGATAGATGGGGAAATAGTGGAAACAGTGACAGACTATTATTTTGGGCTCCAAAATCACTGCAGGTGGTGAGTTTAGCCATGAAATTAAAAGACATTGGTTCCTTGGAAGAAAAGTTATGATCAACCCAGACAGCATATTAAAAAAGCAGAGACATTACTTTTCCAAAAAAAGTCTGTCGAGTCAAATCTAAGGTTTTTCCAGTAGTCAGGCATGGATGTGAGAGTTGGACTATAAAGAAAGCTGAATGCTGAAGAATTGATGCTTTTGAACTGCGGTGTTGGAAAAGACTCTTGAGAGTCCCTTGGACAGCAAGGAGATCCAACCAGTCCATCCTAAAGGAAATCAGTTCTGAATATTCATTGGAAGGACTGATGCTGAAGCTGAAACTCCAATACTTTGGCCACCTCATGTGAAGAGTTGACTCATTGGAAAAGACCCTGATGCTGGGAAAGATTGCAGGCAGTAGGAGAAGGGGACGACAGAGGATGAGATGGTTGGATGGCATCACCAACTCAATGGACATGAGTCTGAGTAAACTCTGGGAGTTGGTGATGGACAGGGAAGCCTGGCTTGCTGCAGTCCATGCGGTCTCAAAGAGTCGGACATGACTGAGTGACTGAACTGAACTGAACTGAACTTCTAGAGTTAAACTTATTTTAGATCTTCCTCTACCTATGACCTTAAGACAATTGAATGTTTTCTTGGGCATTACAGGCTACTGCCACATTTGGACTCCAGGTTATGGGAAACTTGCCCAGCCCTTTATATAAACTTACAATTGAGACTCAGTAGGCCCAAGCCAACAAGCTGGTTTTGTCTCTAGTTATGCAAAAGGAATTTAAGACTCTTCAAATTGCTTTCTTGCAGACCCCAACTTTGAGCTTGCCCACAGGTTCAGGGTTTAGTTTGTTACTGAAAAAAGGCTTTGGCCACATTGTTTAAGGGTAGTTATTACTATTGTTTTGCTAATACCTAAAGCTTATGGTCCCATCACTTCATGGGAAATAGATGGGGAAACAGTGGAAGCAGTGTCAGACTTAATTTTGGGGGGCTCCAAAATCACTGAGGATGGTGATTGCAGCCATGAAATTAAAAGACTCTTACTCCTTGGAAGGAAAGTTATGACCAACGTAGATAGCATATTAAAAAGCAGAGACATCACTTTACCAACAAATGTCCGTCTAGTCAAGGCTATGGTTTTTCCAATGGTCATGTATGGATGTGAGAGTTGTACTATAAAGAAAGCTGAGCACCAAAAAATTGATGCTTTTGAACTGTGGTGTTGGAGAAGACTCTTGAGAGTCCCTTGGACTGCAAGGAGATCCAACCAGTCCATCCTAAAGGAGATCCGTCCTGGGTGTTCATTGGAAGGACTGATGCTGAAGCTGAAACTCCAATACTTTGGCCACCTCATGCGATGAATTGACTCATTGGAAAAGACCCTGATGCTGGGAGGGATTGGGGGCAGGGGGAGAAGGTGACAACAGAGGATGAGATGGCTGGATGGCATCACCAACTCGATGGACATGAGTTTGGGTAAACTCCAGGAGTTGGTGATGGACGGGGAGGTCTGGTGTGCTGTGATTCATGGGGTTGCGAAGAGTCAGACACAACTGAGCGACTGAACTGAACTGAACTGAAAGCTCATAAGTTTACTAATGGGGGGAATTTTACTGTACTGACTTCTCACGATGTAAGTAGGATCTTAAACTCTAAAGTTCAGCATGACAATGGCTCTGTCTTTAAAACTGTTGTAACTCAAGGGGTGTCAAAAGCTCTACGAATAGAACATCACACTGTTTATGGAGACCCCAGTCTTCGGAAAAAGTTGAAAAGGCTAATGACATTATTAAAAGACATCCATGTAAGCTAACTCAGGAAACACAAGACAGTTGGTTTACAGTTCTACCCATAGCTTTAATGAGGGCTCAAACTGCAGCCCCCCCCCCCCCCAAAAGAAGAGACTGTCTCTTATAACAGACTGTTTTTGTGAATGGATATTTTCATAGACCCTGAAGCCTTAAAATTAACTATGTGACTCAGCTTTTAGCTTTTCAACAGACATTATTGGGAGGCTAACTCCTGACCTAGTCTTTGAGTCAAACAAGCCACTGTTTGATCCAGGAACCGAGATGGGCCTAAGATTCTATGTGGGCTTGCTTCTGCTGGCTCCAAAAGTCCTGAGTCTGCCATTTGACTGTCAAAACAGTGCCTTCCTGTCCTGGATTCATCTGTACACTGCATCCCACAATCAGTCTAATTGCTGGGTCTGCGGAGTACTCCCCTCCTCATCAATTGAAGACTTCCCATCGTGGGTTTCTCCACTTCAAGGAAAGGACTGTCTTCAACTCTGTGATGACATCTAACAATCCTAAGATGGACTGATGTAACTATGGACATAATGAAACTTTTAATTTTGATTTTAACTTGGTTTAATGATTGTTTTACCTTACATCTGTAACTGTATAATGGGGTTGGTTTGTAACCATCCAGAAGCTTTTAAGTTACAAATGGTTGTCCAGGCTCCTATGAGTGCCACAACCTCCTCCAACTATTACTTGGGACCCCAGGATCAGAGACCCTCAATATGAGGGTTAGGAGAATATGTTGCCTCAACAGTTGAGGGACCATACCCCTCAATAGCAGGAAGTAGTTATCAAATGAAAACAATGTCCCTTCTCCTTGGCAACATATTTCTCCTAAAAGAAAAGGGGGGAATGAGAGAGTCAATTCCTAGGCAGGTTGATGAGAAGTGTGGGGGTCCTAGAGGAGAGAGGGGTCTGGGGTTCTCAAGGAGGAGGAAAGGGCAAACTGTTTTTTGTTTTTAATAAAACTCTACCATATGAAAGCTAAATCTTCTTCTTTGGAGATCAGGAATCTGACATTGTTCACCTTAAGCTGATGAATAGATATGGTTTTAGGCCCATCCAGTGTTTCAGGAAGCACTAGGTGAATATGACACAGACAAGCTAGGGAATATACTTTGAGAAACACTGATTTAAATTGTACTGCTATTCATTGTGCTTGGGAGGTAAGTGATTACTTAAGTAATCAGCTCGTCAACTAATCAACACTTACCTAGAGACTTACCTATGACCTAGTTAGGTCAAAGCAATATGTGCATATAACCTTTATGAAATACTCATACTTTTTCTCTTCGTACTGTATTCTCTTTAGTAAAATGGTAACTCTTGATTCTTACATATGCAGTTGAATAAGGTAAGAACAAAGCTTATTGGCATAATTATCAATGATGATTATAAAAGAATCTCTTAAAATAATTATACCTGGAGACATAGCCTTCTAATTGCAAAAAAAAAGATAGATTTTATGTGGTAAACTCAGTGAAGTTGTGAAGTATTGGCAAACTTTTCAGAGAAGACTGAGATTTCATTTATATATATATATATAAACTATATATATATATAAACTTTCATGTATGTATATAAACTAATATCAGTTAATATATAATTTTGCATGAAGTTTCAATATTTTCTTCTTGCATACCAACAAATCATAAGTGTTATATTCCCAACTGTCCCAGTAGCCTTGTATGTCTTATCCAGTTTGTATGTTTTGATTGGCTTTCTCTTAGATGTCAACAAAAGTACTTGGTTGGCACATAATTAAAGGATCAATAATTCTCTAAAAGTGAAACAAGAATGTTCATTTTCAGTTCTGACATTAGCTGATGTTTCTCCAAGAGTGATTTTTGGTTGGTACTTTCCAGGTACAATGTAAAAAGAGTTTCTAGGCTACCTTACCCTCAAATGGCAGGGAAAAATGCTTTAATGGATAGGCTGTCCTCAATTTCAAGTTTGTCCATCATAATTTGTATTTAAACCATGATTCTCTTGGTAGTGCTCATCTATTTGGTTATCTCCAAAGTATACGTGCACATCTCAGGAACCTGTTTTGATTTTGTTGTAGGTTGATGTCATTAATTGTTTTCTTTACAACTCATATTGAAATTTCTTGGAACACCTAGAGGGTCCCCTAAGGGTCTCTAACCTCCCTGACTTTATTGAGTATTTTTTCCAGTGATCAATTGCAACATACATTTGTAAGATCTTTCAAAATTTATGTTCAAAGGAACCACATACAGATCTTGACAGTATAGATATGGAGTCACTGACTCTGAAACAGGGACTGAGTCCATGTACTTCTAATAAGCTCCCAGGCATATGCTTGAGGCAGCCAGTTTGTGAACCAGAAGTTCTGCACTGCACATTTGGCTCTTGCCAAGTGCTACAACCTGCTGTTGATCACATTTCCAGACATATACCCTATATACTCAACTGCATATACTTCTGTTGAGTGTGGCAGTCTCCTCAGAAAATTCTCATTGATGATGACGACAATGTACTTGACATCAACTCTATAGTCATTAAACATTTTTTAATCTCTAAAATCTATTTCCAAGAAAATATCCTGTAATTATGATTTGATCTTGGAAGACTGTCAGCACAGTAATTGTGCCAAGTCTTTGTCATCCTTCAAAGATTTTTAAAGACTATATTTGAAATTATTGTTGTTTACTTCTGAGAACATTCATGGAAAGACAAAAGGAGAATAAGATACAACATACTGAAATTATATTCACTGAAATGTTGCAGTAGAATATTTCTTAGAGGTGTTACAACAGCAATTTTATCTTCTTCATTTAAAAATATATGTTTTTCTAAATGTTTTATTGTTCATATATATTAATTTTATAATAATTGTTATGAATTTTCAAAATCCTAGAATAATTTGTCTCTTTTCTTAAACCTCATGGAAAATACCCACAATTTGCCATGATTTCTTACTCCTTGTTTCCTTGTTATTTATCACATTTTGCTTATTTCTCTAGCAGTACTTCCTGGAGAGACTTTTTTTTTTAACTTTTTATTTTGTATTGGAGCATAGTCAATTAACAATGTTGTGATAGTTTCAATTGGACAGCAAAGGGACTCAGCCATATGTATACAGGTATTTAAGAGACATTTTTATAACTCCACATTTCTTAACACTTTGTTAGTGACATGATGTATACTCAGGACCTACCTGCTGATTGATTGCCAATTTTCTGGCTTTAATGAATTTGTATGTAGACTGTATGAAAAGAAATTTAATACATCAAGTAGCTTAAAATCACCAAGGTGTCTGATATTATTATACAGGTTTTTATTAAATACTGAAGCTTATATCCCACATAAGGGTATAGTTCTGTGGTTTAGTACATGCCAAGAGTAAATAGATGGCAAGATATCAATGAAAACCCATGTAGAAAAATTTAGTGGCTAATACTCATAACCTCAACTCTTAACTCACTTGTCTGCACACATAGAAATGACTGAATTCTGACCCATCTAGGGTATTGATGAGCTAACACTGAGTAGGTTCTGGGATGACAAATTAAATGGTGTTCCCACTCTGGAGAAGATGCTAGAGAAAAGATTGAAATTTCTTGGGGTAGCTGCAAATCACATTAAATATCATTTCCTTTGTTTCTGCCAAAGTTCTGCCAATTCGTTTAGCTTGATTTAAAGAACATATGATGAAAATGGAGAACAGTTTCTAATCACAGCGATTAATTACCCAGGACTAAATTCAGAGATTTTCTAATTAAAATTTCAAAGTATCTTAAATCTAGTGTCATGCTCAAATGATGAGGCAACACAAGGCATGTTTTAGAACAGCCTACAAGACATCGAGGAAGAACAGATATTCCCAAGTATACAGAAAAGTAGATTCTTGTTTAAAATGTTCTCAGAGTCTCAATCCTTTGGGAGAAGCCATTCTTATCCTAGTTGTAAGTACAAAATCAGACATGGAGCTGCTGTGAGTGATCTGTGAAACTGGTCAAGAACCATGTGTTGTGCAGAAAACAAATGTAAACTGGCAGAACACGATGAGATCCAAGAATAACCAACAGGGATGAGCAGTAGATAAGTCACACTTGCATATTCATTCAACAAATATTTACTAGCTGCATATTACATGTCATGTACTCTTCTAGGTACTGGCATATATCAATAAATAAAATGGACATATCCCTACTTTTGTGGAGTTTATATATAAGCAGATAGAGAAAGATAGGAAATGAAGTAACAAATAAGTAGTTTTACTATATTTTTGTATGTAAGAAAATAAGTGATACAGATAAAAGGAAAGTAGGAAGATGAGAGCACTGGTTATGGGATGGAAGTGAGGAGGGTTGCAATTTTAAGTAAAGGTGTCAGGGTAATCCTCATTGTTGTTTAGTTGCTAAGTTGTGTCTGACTCTTTGTGTACAGACTCCATCTACTGTAGCCCACCAGCCTCCTCTTTAAGAAAGAGTATTATTTGAAAAAGGCTCAGAAAAAGTGAGTGACTGAGTCATATGGCTCTTTGGTGGAAGAACTTCCTCTTCTCTAGTGCAAATCCCTAATGCCTAGAGTATGCTTGACACATTCCAGGATCGTCAAAGAATCCTGTGTGTCTAGCATGGAGTCAGCAGGTAGGAGATGTCATAGGATGTGGTTTTATCGATGTGATAGGCTCAGATCATGTAGATCATTGTAGGCCAAAGTAAGGCTTTGGCTAATTCACGTAGGTTCACATTTCAACAGTAATCCTAGTCTTCATTCTCTCTATACTCCCTTCTAGCCTACCTTTTAACATGAGTTAATATCTTCAGCCTGTTTATACGGCATCTTTTCTTACTACCTGTGTTCTTGCAATAAGAATAAACCTGATTTATGTCTTTGCATATTCCAATTCATGCTAAACTCTATGGGCATATTTGTTTTCCTATGGTACAGGGAGTTTTTCTCTGTAAAAACATCGTCTATGCTTGTCATTGCTTCTAGAATTAAGTCAACACTTCTCTCTTGACCTTGCAGGATCTGACTCCTACCTACTTCTCAATCTAAAAGTTTCCCGTGCACCATTCAATGCATGCTGCATGTTAAATCTCTTCAGTCATGTTTGACTCTTTGCGATCCTATGGACCGTAACCCTTCAGGATCCTAGTCCATGGAATTCTCCAGGCAAAAATACTGGAGTGGCTTTCCTTCTCCAGGGGATCTTCCTGACCCAGGGATAGAACCCATGTATCTAAAGTCTCCTGCATTGCAGGCAGGTTCTTTACCACTAGCGCCACCTGGGAAACCTTTCTTTTCTCCAATTTCTATCTCTTTGCTCATGCCACTTTTTAAACATCTTCTCTCCTCAACACCTTTCCATTCTTCGTATCTTCCCAAATGCCAGAGCCATCTTTATCATCACCGGTAATCTCAGCAACAAGTGACATCTCATGTTTCCAAACCTCCAGCACTTTACTTTTACTTCTCCTAGGACAGATCCTAGGGTCTGAAATATTAATTATTAAATGGACTCAAAATCTGTTGGGAGTTAAATCTGTGTCTTATTCATGTTTTTATTCCCCACAGAATGTGGAAATGTTAGTGCACTTATAAATATTGATAGAATGAATTTCAGCACTCAATCTGTAAGCATAGGTAGGATTTTAACATTATTGACACAAACCCATTCTGGACATGATGGTCAGTCCTCCATCTTGACCCATGGGCCTTTAACTTTGGATTACAGATACCTTTGTACTCTTTATGACTGCCCATGCTTCAAGCCCAAGACAAGGAATGCAGGATTAATTTAGGAATCCATCATATTTTTAAAGCCATGACAACTTGCTGTATCATAAATATAGCAGATCACCCAGAAGCATAAATAATGGAAATGCTGCCTTGGGGGCAATAAAAGTGATTGATGCTCTGAGTTGCTGTTAACCCTGGTTATCCTTGTTCCATGTGGATCTTTGTTGCCTTCCTCTCTGCCTGAGATTGGAACTCTAGAAGCAATATCTGTGAAAGAAATCAGATGTCAGACATCCACTGTGCTTTTCTAGTCTGAATTTGCAAATGAGGATTAAGGTATCTGATTCAGAATAAACTAGGTTCACACATACGGATGTGTTCTTATTGTATTATGTTATTAATTGAGGAGCACTGAATAGATGTAGGATAAGGAAAATTAGGCCACTCTGGTTTTACTCTTATTTAAATACAAAAAGCTTCGAAAGAACTTGTCCTTCCCTTAAATGTCATAGATAAGGATGCCTTTTTCCCAACAGCCATATAGGCAGATGTTGAATGAATTCCATTCAGGTTCTGATATGCTGAAAATGGATATTTTGCTGAAAATTTGGCCCAAGAAGCATCATGTTAGAAAGGAAAGAATGCTATCTGAGGATAAGAATGCCTGATTTGCATTCTATTTTTGCTGCTAATTATTTTCATTAGCTGGTGTGAGTTTCTCAGCCTCCTCCATCATGTCTCTGACCCTGTATATATGCAGTCATGGAGAGAAGAGAGACAAGCCTACTTTGAATTATGTGCCTACTTTGTGCAAAATGCTTTACAAAACTTTTCTGATTCTAAGCTTTTCAATGATCTGCTATTATGTCCATTTTACAGATGATAAGATTGGGGTTCAGAGAAGCTATGTCACTTTCCCATGATAATGGGAAAATAAAAGGAAAATCTGAATTCTAGCTAATTCTAGCCAAAGGTTATAATGAGAACTGAATACATGAAAGTTAAAAAAAAAAAAGAGCTTCTTCCTGTTCTAACATTCTTTGATTGTCATCTGATTGTACTGTGGAGTTTTTATACAATGGCGAGTACTGAGACTAGAGCAATGATTTTGCTAACTTTTAATCCCTAGTCAATCTCTGACTCCTTTATGAAGGAGAACAAGTCTGCTCTTAACAAGCTTCCCAAATAAAGTCACACCAGAAGGGGTAATTACCGATTGGCTAGCCAAGAAGAGCACTTCCATTTTGAGTTAAAAAAACAAACAAACAAACAAAAAACAAAGATCATGTCAAAATAATAGTCAGTTTCATCAGTGTGAATTCTTTCACTGGGACCTTCTGCAGATTAGAATTCTGATTTGGGGAAACTTCTATATCTAGCACAGTGGGGAGCTTGAACTTTGTTTTCTTGGAGGTCTTTTAAAATGAGTAGCTTTATTTTTCTCTGTTAGAGCAGCAACAAAGCATGTGCTTTTCTGTCTTTAGGTCTGTGTTCCTATTAGCACTGCCTGAACTGTGATGTCACCCCCTCTAGACCAAAATGTTTGTTCATCTCTTTTTTTTTAAGTTACCCCATTTGTGATTTTATTTTATTTTTTTCATTTATTTTTATTAGTTGGAGGCTAATTACTTTACAATATTGTAGTGGTTTTTGCCATACATCGACATGAATCGGCCATGGATTTACATGTGTTCCCCATCCCAATCCCCCCTCCCGCCTCCCTCCCCACCCCATCCCTCTGGGTCTTCCCAGTGCACCAGCCCCGAGCACTTGTCTCATGCATCCAACCTGGGCTGGTCATCTCTTAAGATCCTGTTCAATATCTTCTTTTCCAGGAGGTTTTCTATAGGCACTAAACCTATTATGCCATTCTAGCCCCCATCAGTTCTGTTTTTCATTAGAATTGTCTATGTACCTTACTATAACAAATAAATCCTTATATTCCCAGAAGGGCCTAATGCAATATTTTATAAAGAGTATCATTTTAATATTAATTTGTGTTAGGAATCAATGAATCTATTATGTAATTCATAATTTATGAGGATTAAATCGTGAAGGAGGGAGGGTACTGCCTTAGACTGGCTCACTCACAGATAAACCCATCAGCAGTAGAGTCCAGCTGGGCTCAAGCCTGACCTGCTAAGTTCCTTCTCCATTTTCTTTTCTATGACTCCCCCACAGTGTTCACCCTCCATCACAGTGAATGCAACTCACAAACAAACCTACCGGGCAATTAGACAATTTGTCATAAAGTAGATGACTGAGAAAGACTGGCAGGCAGGCACATGGACATATCAGTTCCCTGACAGGGTAATTGTCTGGGTGTCTACAGAGTTACTTATGCTAATCACTCCTTTCTCTTAACTGGGGAGGCCAGTCTGTTGCCAAGAAACCAAGGGGAGAGTATTGTTTTGTTAAAAATACTTTCCTTTCAGGAAGGGGGATGTCAGTTCTCCCTCTGCTTTTGGATCTGAGGTTCAATTTCATGGCATTTAGAGATGATCCAAACCAGTCTGGACAGAGTCGCAGCTTCTCATCTGCATTGTGCACTCAGGCACGTGAGACATGGTATTCAGCCTTTGAACTGTATTTAGCAACACATGGAAACATAGGAACACACAGAGACCAAAAATGTCTCTTTGAGATGAAAGTGGGGACAAGAGAAAGAAAGAAGAGATGACTCAAACAATGTGGGATGTTCACCTCCTGCTTGTATCTCAGCTTTAATGTGCTTCCTAGAGAGCCCACTTACTCTCCACATTTTCATCTAGTAATTGCTCAAAAATCTTCTCTAAAGAAATGATTAAAATCCTCATGCCATTCTCAATTAAACCATGTGGGCAAAAAGGCAACAATTAGTCAAAGTATCGATAAGTACTTCAATAAGTTTGTCAGCAATAACTTTTACACAACTGCCTGGTTCAAAAGCTCTGAAGTGGGACAGAGCAAACCCTTGTGAATTCATTCCAACAGTCTGGAATGAGCCTTCCCTGACACTGACAGTTGATTTCCTTCTTCCTGATGGAGTTGGTTTTGGTCTTACTCTGAATCCCAGAGGAGATCAATCCAGAGACCCATGTGCCCCATCAGTGTGTTATAGCTCAGAGATCAAGAAATGAACACTGTTTCATGTATCGTGCAATGATCATGGGAAGTCCCTTCTTCACGGCCCTTCCTTCTCTCCCACCCCAGTGAGAGTCAGAAGGATGGCTGTAGAGAGGAAAGTAGCAAGTGGCTGTTTGAACACATGTTTGTAACCTTGGGGATAATAGAGGCTCCTGTTGTGGGTGAACAACTAGGGATTCTATTCCTGGCCTTAAACCATCTTCTTGGTCTCAGAGGAGTCCTGAAAGTCCTTTACAGAGACAAAAGCAAGGGTCAGGGGTAGGGTGAGTCTCTTTTTTCAAACCTACAACAAGGAAAAGTTCTATGGTAGGGAAAGACTCTGCTAGTCATAGTCATGGGTAACTAAAAAAAATCTATGCCAGTCAAGCCAGGATCCTAACATGTCTTTAAATGTATGAGATTTTCCTGGTTTTCTTTTTTTCCTAATTTTTTTAAAATTTTGGAAGTTACAGCATAGATGTAGTCCACAATCACCCATAGTAAACCTGCCTGCTAGCCCAGATTTGTAAGGTCTAATTAAAAGCAATAACCTTTTTTTCCAGAGGGAGTTTCTCCACACGCCAGAGGCTGAGTTGCAACAACTTGCTTGACTAGTTTTGCAACTTTACAAGAGTCTGGGGAATTCAGTCTGCCCCAAAACATGCTGTGTTACTGTGTGATTAAAGCATTTCCAGACTTATTCACACTCAGAGGCAGAAACAGAATCAGGCTTCCACTGCCCTCCCTGACCTTGAACAGGGGTCCGTTTACTGGGGACTGAGTCTTTCCCTATAATAGAACTTTTCCATGTTATAGGTTTGAAAAAAGATGCCCCCAACCTTGTTTTTGTCTCAATAAAGGACTTTTAGGACTCCTCAGAGACCAAGAAAATGGTTGAAGGCCAGGAATAGAATTCCTAGTTGCTCACCCACAACAGGAGCACGTTGTTGTAATCCCCAGGGTTACAAACGCATGTTCAAACAGCCACTTTCTGCTTTTCTCTCTACAACTGTCTTTCTGACTTTCACTGGGGTGGGAGAGAAAGAAGAGCTGTGAAGAAGGGGCTTCCTGTGGTCATCACAGGACACATGAAACAGTGTTCATTTCTTGATCTGTGAGCTGTAACACACCGTTGGGGGCACACTGGTTCTCTAGATTGATTCCTGTGGGACTGGGGAGGAAAATCCAGCATTCCTTGTTGAGAGATTTAAAGGATATCCTTGCAGTACAAATACATTGAATTCCACAAAAGCATTGCTTGTTTTAAGATTGTGTGTGGGTGCTAAGTCGCTTCAGTAGTGTCTGACTCTGTGCAACCTTATGGACTGTAGCCTGCCCGGCTCCTCTGTCTATGGGGTTCTCCAGGCAAAAACACTCCAGGAGTGGGTTGCCATGACCTCATCTAGGGGATCTTGCCGATCCAGGGAGGAAACCCACATCTCTTACATCTCCTGCATTGGCTGGCGGGTTCCTTACCACTAGCACTACTTAAGACACCCTTAAGATTGCATAGAAGCAGCTTAAATTCATCATCCAAAGGTCATATTCTGCAAGAGGAAAAGGAAAATATTAACAAATGGGAAACAAGCCTATTAATACAAAGGTTATAACCAAAGTTGTTGAATAAACTATTACTGTAGAAGATGGATAAGTCAAAGAATAGGAATTCTTTGCCATGTTAATTTAAGTAGGGATAGTTTCTTGTTGTGCAGGGGGACTTTCAAAGATGATCAAATCCAGTAGTTTCTCATAGAGCAAGCATTTGCAAAGGTCTTCTAGTGTCTTGTTTGCTCTTGTGAGTATGTGACTCTTGGTGTCTTGAGGAAAACCTGGCTACTTCCTGCTGCACTCTTTAATCCACCCCTTCCTCCATAACTTTGAGCTTTTGTTACATGTCCTGGAGCATCAATTTCTCATTACAAAATAATGGGATCTACCAAAGTGATCATTAAGTTTTCTTAAAAAGTGCTATTAAATGATCTTTATTAATTTTGTTCCTCTAGATGTGTGTCATGTACTATATTTGCAAATACTTCTCTCTAAACCAGTTCCTTTAAAAGTAATGTAAAATAATAACTTGAGCCTCACCTCAAATACAATCTAGAGAAATATGGGTTTGATGAGCTGATTTAACTTTTTAAAAAGATACACAAAAATAAATATTGAAAAAAAGTATTTACACATCCCCAATTATCTCATGTGTCACATTAATATGTGACAGCAATTCAAAAGGAAAGCAACTAAATCCTATAATCAGAATATTAATTTTGTATAAGATTTTTTACTTTTCTCAATGTTTTTAAAGTAACATGTAAGGATTCTAATTATACCATGAAGTGAGATGAGGTGATTTTATATAGTAAGTTGCTTTCTTTCAATGGACCAACAAGCCAATGTAAACCAATGCAGTCATAGAGTCTTATTTTCTGTGAAAAAGCTAGAATCTTAACATTTTAAGAGATAAGATTTGACAAGAGTGAATCATAGAAACTTAGCCTACTCTTTCCACTGCTGTTCCTGAAGGAGATTTGAAAGGAGAACTACCAAATTTCAGCTCCAAATTTAAAAACAAAGCAAAACATGATGTTTCAGATTGAAGTATTATGAAAAAGTAAGAAGGAAAAACATATATCCTAATAACAAGGAACATATAATGAAATTGCTTCCTCAGCCATAGCTTTAGCAGAGCTCATGAGATGCTGTAATGAATCCTTTATCTGGAAGGGCCCACCTATAATTACCTTAAGTAAAGAGACCATTTTCTATAATAATTAAAACCAATTACCTTTACTTTGGAGTAAAAACAAACATTACTGGGCTTATGTATCCTAATTTCCATAAATCTAACATTCTCTAATATCACCATAGTAATTACTGGTCCCATGATTACTACACACACACCAGAAGAAAGAAATTAAATCATGTTGCATCCGGATGCCAGGTGCCTGCCCTCCTGAAAAGCACTAGAACTTGAGCTCAGTCTGAGGTGAATAAAAGTAATTGGACCTTCCCTCTCTGTAATTAATTTATACTTTTATAGAGGAAAGCAATGCATAGAACTCTGAGTGAGGAGAGAAATAGAGCTATTGGTGGCAATATTTTTATACTGAAAAGTATAAACCTTGTTCTCAACTTAATAACCTGGCATGTTGAGTTTAATATTCCTATTTATAGTTTTAAAGATGTCTAGAAATTTCTGATTTTGGCAAGGGCAGTGCACTTATCAAATCCATGTTTAAAAGACAATTTTTCTTGAATGCATGGGTCATCTTGCAGTATCAAAGCAAACTCTTAGCTTATTAAAACTTTGAAAGGCTGTATTTTTTGCAAATAGATAGAACAACATTCATAGAGCTACTGGATACAGAGGATAGAAAAGACAGAAGGATGGCAGAGAAATCTCCAGTTATATCACCCACTTGTTTTAAAGGTAGATGTGTAATGACCATGTTCATTCAGGGCAGAGGCTTCGGTCCTTCTAAAAAAAAAGTGACATTTCACAGATAATGGATTTTTAAATGATTTTACAATGGTTCATACAATAGGTATGAAGATTTCTGTTGGTTAAAACTAGGACTCTTAGTAACATAAAGATGATGGTCTTAAGCATTTAGTTCTGGAGGGAACAGATCATTTAATCCACACAACTTCTTTTAAAGATGAGAAAACAGAAGCCTGAAGCGTATGGTAAATTGCCTGAAGTCTCATGACTTTGCTTCTGAAGTCTCGTGCTCTTTTGTTTTGATAGAGGCAAAGCAAAAACAACACTCAGTTGTGGATGTTACTGGTGATGGAAGCAACGTTCAATGGTGTAAAGAATAATATTGCATAGGAACCTGGAATGTTAGGTCCATGAATCAAGATAAATTGGAAGTGGTCAAATAGGAGATGGCAAAAGTAAACATCAACATTTTAGGAATCAGTTCAGTTCAGTTCAGTCGTTCAGTTGTGTCTGACTCATGGCTGAAAAGTGGGAAAGGGTTTGAAACCAGACACAGTCCATGGGTCAGAAACAGTCAGACATAACTTAGCAACTAAACAACAACAACCCTGACAAATAATGTGCTTTTTAGAGTTCAGCGTTCTCACTGCACTTGGATTTCACTCTGGTTTAATAGGACCAGAAAACACAATGCAACAAACCAAAACATGACTGTACTGGAAAGGCAGGGAGTTTTTACTGCTTGATTGAGTCTAAAGAAAAACACTTTGTTTCCTAAAACGTGCTTAGGAAAAATCCTCACTTTCTCTGATTAGAAGAAAAGCAACATCAGTGCTTTGGCTGTGATTGATATATCCATGATTAACAATATAAATATGATAAAACAGGTTATATGCTTACTGATCCCTCGGAAAGAATATTCCCAACAGATAAGCACTTTTTTTTTTTTCCTATAGGGTAAATTACTAGCTTCATTCCTCTGCTGGTCTTTCAGAAGAAAATTTATGATCCAGGTGCTGGTTCAATGAAAATGTCGACCTAGAGCATCAACTTAGAAATTCATAATGTGAATCTCATTTTAAAAATTTGCAAGTGTGTTCATTAATGAGAACATTAATGACAGAGCCAAAGCAAAGAAAAAACACCCACTTGTAGATGTGACTGGTGATGGAAGCAAAGTCCAATGGTGTAAAGAATAATATTGCATAGGAACCTGGAATGTTAGGTCCATGAATCAAGATAAATTGGAAGTGGTCAAATCGGAGACGGCAAGAGTGAACAGCAACATTACAGCAATCAGCTCAGTTCAGTTCAGTCGCTCAGTTGTGTCTGACTCTTTTGCGGCCCCATGGACTGCAGCACGCCAGGCCTCCCTGTCCATCACCAACTCCCGGAGCTTATGCAAACTGATGTCCATTGAGTCAGTGATGCCATCCAACCATCTCAAAGTCTGGTGTCTCCTTCTCATACCTTCAATCTTTCCCAGCATCAGGGTCTTTTCCAATGAGTCAGTTCTTCACATCAGATGGCCAAAGAATTGGAGTTTCAGCTTCAGCATCAGTCCTTCCAATAAACATTCAGAACTGAATTTCTTTAGGATCGACTGGTTGGATCTCCTTGAAGTCCAAGAACTCTCAAGAGTCTTCTCCAGCACCACAGTTCAAAAGCATCAATACTTTGGTGCTCAGCTTTCTTTATATTCTAACTCTCACATCCATGCATGACTACTGGAAAAACCATAGCTTTGACTAGACAGACCTTTGTTGGCAAAGTAATGTCTCTGCTTTTTAATATGCTGTCTAGTTTGATCATAGTTTTTCTTCCAAGGAGCAAGCGTCTTTTAATTTCATGGCTGCAATCACCATCTGCAGTGATTTTGGAGTCCAAAAAAATAAAGTCTCTCACTGTTTCCATTGTTTCCCCATCTATTTGCCATGAAGTGATGGGACTGGATGCCATGATCTTTGTTTTCTGAATGTGGAGTTTTAAGCCAACGTTTTCACTCTCCTCTTTCACTTTCATCAAGAGGCTCTTTAGTTCTTTGCTTTCTGCCATAAGGGTGTTGTCATCTGCATATCTGAGGTTACTGATATTTCTCCCAGCAATTTTGATTCCAGTTTGTGCTTCTTCCAGTCCACTGTTTCTCATGATGTACTCTGCATATAATTTAAATAAGCAGGGTGACAATATACAGCCTTGACGTACTCCTTTCCCTATTTGGAACCAGTCTGTTTTTCCATGTCCAGTTCTAACTGTTGCTTCCTGACCTGCATACAGGTTTCTCAAGAGGCAGGTCAGGTGGTCTGGTATTCCCATCTCTTTCAGAATTCTCCACAGTTTATTGTGATCCACACAGTCAAAGACTTTGGCATAGTCGATAAAGCAGAAATAGATGTTTTTCTGGAACTCTTTCTTTTTCAATGATCCAAGGGATGTTGGCAATTTGACCTCTGATTCCTCTGCCTTTTTTAACTTCCAGCCTGAACATCTGGAAGTTCATGGTTCACATATTGTTGAAGCCTGACTTGGAGAATTTTAAGCATTACTTTGCTAGCATGTGAGATGAGTGCAATCCTATAGTCATTTGAAATTTCTTTGGCATTGCCTTTCTTTGGGATTGTTTGGTATGAAAATTCATCTTTTCCAGTCTTGTGGCCACTGCTGAGTTTTCCAAACTTGCTGGCATATTGAGTGCAGCACTTTCACAGCATCATCTTTTAGGATTTGAAATAGCTCAACTGGAATTCCATCACCTCCACTAGCTTTGTTCATAGTGATGCTTCCTAAGGCCCACTTGACTTCACATTCCAGGACGTCTGGCTCTAGGTGAGTGATACACTGTCATGGTTATGGGGATTGTGAAGATATTTTTGTATAGTTCTTCTGTGTATTGTTGCCACCCCTGCTTAATATCATTAGCTTCTGTTAGGTCCATACCATTTCTGTCCTTTATTGTGCCCATCTTTGCACGAAATATTCCTTTGACTCACTAATTTTCTTGAAGAGATCTCTAGTCTTTCCCATTCTATTGTTTTCCTGTATTTCTTCACATTGATCACTGAGGAAAGCTTTCTTATCTCTCCTTGCTATTCTTTGGAACTCTGCATTCAAATGGGTATATCTTGCATTTTCTCCTTTAGCTTCTGTTCTCAGCTATTTGTAAGGCTTCCTCAGACAACCATTTAGTCTTTTTGCATTTCTTTTCCTTGGGGATGGTCTTGATCACTGCCTCCTCTACAATGTCAGGAACTTCCCTCCATAGTCCTTCAGGCACTCTGTCTATCAGATCTAATCCCTTCAATCTGTTTGTCACTTCCACTGTGTAATCATAAGGGATTTGAGTTGGGTCATACCAAAATCGTCTTGTGGTTTTCCCTACTTTCTTCAATTTAAATCTGAATTTGGCAATAAGGAATTCATGATCTGAGCCACAGTCAACTCCCAGTCTTGTTTTTGCTGACTGAATATAGCATCTCCATCTTTGGCTGCAAAGAATATAATCAATCTGATTTTGGTATTGGCCATCTGGTGATGTCCATGTGTAGAGTCTTCTCTAGTGTTGTTGGAAGAAGGTGTTTACTATGACCAGTGCGTTCTCTTGGCAAAACTCTATTAGTCTTTGCCCTGCTTCATTCTGTACTCCAAGGCCAAATTTGCCTGTTACTCTAGGTATCTCTTGACTTCCTACTTTTGCATCCAGTCCCCTATAATGTAAAGGACATCTGTTTTGGGTGTTATACAAGGTCTTGTAGGTCTTCATAGAACCATTCAACTTCAGCTTTTTCAGCATTACTTCTTGGGACATAGACTTGGATTACTGTGATACTGAATGGTTTGCCTTGGAAACAGACAGAGATCATTCTGTCATTTTTTGAGATTGTATCCAAGTACTGCATTTCAGAATCTTTTGTTGACTATGAGGAATATTCCGTTTCTTCTAAGGGATTCTTGGCCACAGTAGTAGATATAATAGTCATCTGAGTTAAATTCACCCAATCCAGTCCATTTTAGTTCACTGATACCTCAGATATGCATATGATACCACCCTTATGTTAGAAAGCAAAGAAGAACTAAAGAGTCTCTTGATGAAAGTGAAAGACAATAGTGAAAAATTTGGCTTAATACTCAACATTCAGAAAACTCAGATCATGACATCTAGTCCTATCATTTCATGGCAAATAGATGGGAAACAATGGAAACAGTGAGAGACTTTATTTTCTTGGGCTGCAAAATCCCTGCAGATGGTGATTGCAGCCATGAAATTAAAAGATGCTTGCTCCTTGGAATAAAAGCCATGACCAACCTAGAGAGCATATTAAAAAGCAGAGACCTCACTTTGCCAACAAATGTCCTTCTCTTCAAAGCTATGTTTTTTTTTTTTCAGTAGTCATGTATGGATGTGTGATTTGGACTATAAAGCTGAATGCTGAATAATTGATGCTTTTGAACTGTAGTGTTGGAGAAGACTCTTGAGAATCCCTTGGACTGAAAGGAGATCCAACCAGTCAATCCTAAAGGAAATCAGTTCTGAATATTCATTGGAAGGACTGATGCTGAAACTGAAACTCTAATATTTGGCCGCCTGATGTGGAGAACTGACTCATTGGAAAAGACCCTGATGCTGGGAAAGATTGAAGGTGTGAGGAGAAGGGGATGACAGAGTGAGATGGTTGGATGGCATCTCCGACTGGATGGCCATGAGTTTGAGTAAGCTCTGGGAGTTGGTGATGGGCAGGGAAGCCTGGCATGTAGTCTACAGGGTCACAAAGAGTTGGACATGACTGAGCGACTGAACTGACTAACCCATTAATGTGTTTTCATGAAATCTGACGTATTCAAGAACTTCTGACTAATTTATATAATGATACGTCTTCAATATGTTTGAGCACAGCAAAATGGATGCATTTGTGTTACTAACTCTTCAAGATAAATAAAGCTGTGCTGATAGAAATTTTCTGAAAGGATGCTCCTTTTGGTCTCTGGTTTGTCTGGTATTTATTGATATCCATAAGTATGTCTGTTGTTTGATTTTTTTTTTTTCTTTCTTAGCATTGAAAACTATACCATTAATTGCTTTCTTTTCCACATGAAAATTTATTGATGGTGATCATACTTTAGAAAAAGGGGTGTCCCGACAAAGCTCACATTTTATGTGGTTTGGAACTTACATTTGAGCCTCTAGGCTTAATGTGACAGTATACTTTGTAAGACTGAAGTTGTCAGCAAAATGCCCTGGAGGATAATAAAACTCTGGAAGAGAGGATGGTGTGTACAAGAGATGATGGATCTGTGACCTGCAAAGTAGACTCTATAAATTTTGACCATCACAACCACAGAAGGAACAATTCTCCTTCCCCAGTGAGCTTGGCACTCTTATGAAATAGCTGGTCCTGCAACCCCATTAAGCAGTACTGAGGCCACTGGAAATGTAATTTACACAGGTGGAAGCAACTTACTTACCCATGGGACTGAAAGAGCTGCTGGGAAAGGATAAGAAGGACTCATTTGGCCTAAAATTTCAAACACCGTAAAAGAAGGGGAAGAGGAAGCTGTAAGTGGGGACCATAGCAATGAGGCACAGAGGAATAACTAGGACTCCTCAAATTAAAGCAATGCTGTAAAGAAATTACTTGGAAACATAAGTATTAGGCACTGAATGAAATTATGTCTTCCCTATAGGTCTTTGAATATATTCTGCCCGAGCCAGCTGCAACTCAGCCATCAGCGTTCCTTAACACCCAAACAGCAGGAAAAACATCATTTTGGTGCTCCTAGATACTCCCTGAGAAGAGTCAGCAAAAGACTTACACAAAAGGTAAACCTTGGGCTAAGAACTGAAGAAAGCAGAGGGATTTCTGTGGTGCTCAAAAGAGGCGGGAATGCTTGGTAAAAGAAGCAGCTCATAAAGGTAGAAGAGTAAAAATGGAAGCAAAAGAAGTTTACTAAGAGTGTTGAAGTATGAGAATGACCAAGTAAGCAAAAGCCAAATTTTGAAGTATCTTGTTTGTCATGCATAAAAAGGTGAGCCATTAAAGAAGTTTGCACATGGATATGAATATTCATATATGCATTTGAGAAAGTTTACTCTGATAAATATGGGCTTCCCATGTGGTACTAGTGGCAAAGAACCCAACTGCCAATGCAGGAAATGTGAGTAAGAGATGTGGGTTCTATTCCTGGGTTGGAAAGATCCCATTGAGAAGAGCATTGGCAACCTACTCCAGTTTTCTTGCCTGGAGAATCCCTTTGCAGAGGCACCTGGTGGGCTACAGTCCACAGGATCTCAGAGAGTCCGACATGACTACAGCAATAGCACACACGGGTTGAACATGGGTCTCCTGTGCTGCAGGTGGGTTCTTTACTATCTGAGCCACCAGAGAAGCCCAAAGGGTAGTATGGTAGAGAGAACAATGGACAAAGATGTCCACATCCTAGTCCCCTGAACCTGTGAGCATGTTACCTTACATGGCAAAAGCAACTTTGCAGCTATTCTTACGTTAAGGACTTTGCATTGGGGGAATTATTCTGGACTATCCAGGTTGGAAAAGAGGATATAAAAGTGACATGATGTGAAAATAATTCAGCTTATTGTTGCTGGAGTTAAAGAAGGAACCAGAGAGCCATGAGCCAAGGAATGTACATGCCCTCTAGACTGTTGAAAATGGTAAAGATAGAATCTCTTTCCTAGATGCCCCAGAAAGGAAACAGCCTTTTGAAACCTTGAATTAAGCCCAGTTGGACCCAGGGTGGACTTAAACCTAAAGAACTGTAAGGAAATATTTGTGTTTTTCAAGCCCTAGTTTGTGATAATTTGTTACAGCAACCACAGACAGCTAATACTGATGATGAAACTGCTGGCAGAGAGATAAATGAAGAAGCTACTATAATCCATATTGAAGTAAATATTTCATTGAAATTGGTCATTCATTTTGACAAATGTAAGGTTTCCTCAGAAAGAGTAAATACAGGCAGAATTTGCCCTAATGGTTAAATTTTCCAGAAGGACGTGAAACATAATTTGCTTTGAACAAAGATGAATTACTCATTTGCAGTCAATATCCTTCAATGAAGAGCGATGCTCTTTTAGAGCTAGAATGAATGGGGCAACAGGAAAAAAATGACAAGCTGTCTAGATCTATGAGGCCTAGAAGAAAATGCATTTTAATCAAATTAGTGGGCAATTTACCTGATCTTTTAAAGATATAATTCTTTTAATTAGCTATTAAGCAAAGGCATGTTGTTATTGGTTAATAATAAGTCTGTAAAGGATAATATTTTCCATTTACTTGACTTCAAAGGAATTTCCATGTATTTTGTGTCAGAAACCTTAGATTAAAAAATACCAATTTAATTCTGCCGAAAACTACTTTAGAGATTTAATTTACAGATTTTAAGGAAAGAATTATAATAAAATTTAGAAATTCTGACAACCTGAGTTCAAATTCTGGCTTTACTAAGTAGTAGCTTATACATTATAGCTGAATCTTCTCAGGCTGTGATCTCATTTGTAGCACAAGAATAGTGATATCTTCTAACATGTGGGATTGTTGAAACGGTTAAATAAGATGGTTGCTTAACCTATTGGATGTGATGTCAAGTATGTGTAATGCATAGTCAGTAAAATATAATTATTATCACCATAATGTTTAATACTTACATGCACAAGCACAAGATAGGGAGGGAGTGGCACAAAAAATTGATGGGAGATTCGTGAAGCACATATGACATTCTGAGTGTTGTGTTATAGTTATATGTGACATTGCTGCCCTCCTGCGCTAAATGTTGTGTTCCTAGGTGGTAGACAGAGGCTACATGATACCAAATGGTTTTCTAGATAGCCCAGAAAGATAAATTTCTTGCTATGTTGGTATAAAATGTGAGGTAAAGGAAGAAGGACTTCCAGAGGGTCTATAATTAGAACTTTAGTTTGAAAGACAGTAACCAGGAGATGGTGAAGGACAGGGAAGCCTGGCATGCTGCAGTTCATGAGGTCAGAAAGAGCTGGACACGACTCAGAGACTAAACAGAAACAAGAGCAAACATGTCAGAGACTGAAGAGAGTATTCAAGATAAAGAAAATAATTTGGGAAGAAAAATTTAAATGTTTTTAAAGGTGGGGATAGAATTTACTTTGAACAAAATGTAGAAGGTTCTTATGGTGGTGAGTGATGAGACCTCAAACTGGTGGTTTTCAGAAGGCTCTGAATCTTTTTTTAAGGATTTATTTATCTTAAAACTAGAAGTTTGTAACTTTTGAGTACTTTTGCACATTTTGCCCATTTCCTGCCCCAGCATCTGGAAACTACAAATCTGTTCTCTAAAAGTTTGCCAATTTGTTTAGTGTCCACATATGAGCTATTACAGTGCTTGTCTTTTTCTTTCTGGCTAATTTCACCTAGCATAATGTCCTCAAGGCCTACCCATGTTCTTGTAAATGTTAGTATTTATTGCTTTTTTTTTTTCTTGGCTGAGTAATATTTATGTACATTCATGTTTTCTGTAACCATTCATCTATCACTGGACACTTAGTTTGGTTCTATGTCTTATCTATAGTGAATAATACTGCAATAAACATGGGGGTGCAGATAGCCTCTTGGGAGAGTGATTTTATTCCCTTTATATAAATACCCAGAAGTGAACTACTGGACCATATGGAACCACTGTTGTTTAAATTTTTTAGGAACCTCCATAGTGTTTTCTATAGTGGATGTACCAGTTTACATTCCCACCAACAGTGCAGCAATATTCCCTTTTCTCCACATCCTTGCCAACACTTAGTATTTCAAGTCATTTTGAGAAATGTTTATTTAGGTCTTCTGCCCATTTTTTTGATTCTAAAAAATGTGGGGTGATACCTCGTGTTTTCATTTGCATTTCCCTAATAACCAGTGGTGTTGAGCACCCCCTTTTTTTTAATGGAAAAGCATTTTATTTTACATATAGCAGTGTGTACATTTCAATCCCAAACTACCAACTTATCACCACCCCCCAGCTTGCACACGCCTCGCTTTGGTAACTGTAAGTTTGTATTCTAAGTCTGTGAGTCTGTTTCTGTTTATAAATAAGTTTTATTTGTATTATTTTTTATACTCCATGCACAAGTGATATTATGATATTTGTCTCTGTCTGACTTACTTCACTTACTATGATAATCTCCAGGTTCATCTGTATTGTTGTAAATAGCATTGTTTCATTCTTTTTAATGGTTGAGTAATACTCCATTGTATATATGTACTACATCATTTTTATTCATCTGTCAATGGACATTTAGGTTAGTTCCAAGTCTTAACTATTGTAAACAGTGCTTCAGTGAACACTGGGGTGCATGTATCCTTTCAAACTATGTTTTTCTCCAGATATATGTCCATGAGTGTGATTGTTGGATCATATGGTAGTTCTACTTTTAGTTTAGTTTTTTTTTTGGGGGGGGGCGGTAGGGGGGTAACTCCATACTGTTCTCCATAGTAGTTGTACCAATTTACATTCCCACTAACAACTTAGGAGGATTCTCTTTTCTCTATACCCTCTCCAGCATTTATTTTTTGCAAAATGTTTGAAGATTGCCATTCTTATTGGTGTGAGGTGATACCTCATTGTTGCTTTGATTTGCATTTCTCTCATAATGAGTGATGTTGAGCATCTTTTCAGGTGACTCTTGTCAGTTTGTCTCCTTGAAGAAATATCTCTTTAGGTCTTCCACCCATTTTTGATTGGGTTGTTTGGTTTTTTTGATATTGAGCTGCATGAGCTCCTTGTATATTTTTTATTTTTTTAATTAATTTATTTTACTTTACAACATTGTATTGGTTTTGCCATACATTGGCTTGAATCCGCCATGGGTGTACATGTGTTCCCCATCCTAAACCACCCTCCCACCTCCCTCCCCATCCCATCCCTCTGGGTCATCCCAGTGCACCAGCCCCGAGCATCCTGTATCATGCATCAAACCTGAACTGGCGGTTCATTTCACCTATGATAATTTACATGTTTCAATGCCATTCTCCCATATCATCCCACCCTCGCCCTCTCCCACAGAGTCCAAAAGACTGTTCTATACATTTGTGTCTCTCTTGCGATCTCACATACAGGGTTATTTTTACCATCTTTCTAAATTCCATATATATGCCTTAGTATACTGTATTGGTATTTTTCTTTCTGGCTTACTTCGCTCTGTAAAATAGGCACCAGTTTCATCTACCTCATTAGAACTGATTCAAATGCATTCTTTTTAATGGCTGAGTAATACTTCATTGTGTATATCTACCACAGCTTTCTTATCCATTCGTCTGCTGATGAACATCTAGGTTGATTCCATGTCCTGGCTATTATAAACAGTGCCGCAATGAACATTGGGGTACACATGTCTCTTTCAATTCTGGTTTCCTCAGTGTGTATGCCCAGCAGCGGGATTGCTGGGTCATATGGCAGTTCTATTTCCAGTTTTTTAAGAAATCTCCATGCAGTTCTCCATAGTGGCTCTACTAGTTTGCATTCCCACCAACAGTGTAAGAGGGTTCCCTTTCCTCCACACCCTCTTCAGCATTTATTGCTTGTAGACTTTTGGATAGCAGCCATTCTGACTGGCATATAATGGTACCTCATTGTGGTTTTGATTTGCATTTCTCTGATAATGAGTGATGTTGAGCATCTTTTCATGAGTCTGTTAGCCATCTGTATGTATTCTTTGGAGAAATGTCTGTTTAGTTCTTTGGCCCACTTTTTGACTGGGTCTTTTATTTTTCTGGCATTGAGCTACAGGAGTTGCTTGTATATTTTTGAGATTAATTCTTTGTCCATTGTTTCATTTGCTATTATCTTCTCCCATTTTGAAGGCTGTCTTTTCACCTTGCTTATAGTTTCCTTTGTTGTGCAGAAGCTTTTAATTTTAATTAGGTCCCATTTGTTTATTTTTGCTCTTATTTCCAATATTCTGGAAGGTGGGTCATAGAGGATCGTGCTGTGATTTATGTCTGAGAGTGTTTTGCCTATGTTTTCCTCTAGGAGTTTTATAGTTTCTGGTCTTATATTTAGATCTTTAATCCATTTTGAGTTTATTTTTGTGTATGGTGTTAGAAAGTGTTCTAGTTTCATTCTTTTACAAGTGGTTGACCAGTTTTCCCAGAACCATTTGTTAAAGAGGTTGTCTTTTCTCCGTTGTATATTTTTGCCTCCTTTGTCAAAGATAAGGTGTCCATAGGTTCGTGGATTTATCTCTGGGATTTCTATTCTGTTCTATTGATCTATATTTCTGTCTTTGTGCCAGTACCATACTGTCTTGATGACTGTGGCTTTGTAGTAGAGCCTGAAGTCAGGCAGGTTGATTCCTCCAGTTCCATTCTTCTTTCTCAAGATTACTTTGGCTATTCGAGGTTTTTTGTATTTCCATACAAACTGTGAAATTATTTATTCATATATAGCTTTTATTATGCTGAGGTATGTTTCTTCTATTTCTGCTTTCTGGAGGGTTTTTTTAAATCATAAATGGATGTTGAATTTTGTCAAAGGCTTTCTCTGCATCTATTGAGATAATCATATGGTTTTTATTTTTCAATTTGTTAATGTGGTGTATTACATTGATTGATTTGTGAATATTGAAGAATCCTTGTATCCCTGGGATAAAGCCCGCTTGGTCATGATGTATGATCTTTTAAATATGTTGTTGGATTCTGTTTGATAGAGTTTTGTTAAGGATTTTTTGCATCTATGTTCATCAGTGATATTGGCCTATAGTTTTCTTTTTGTGGCATCTTTGTCAGGTTTTGGTATTAAGGTGATGGTGGCCTCATAGAATGAGTTTGGAAGTTTACCTTCCTCTGCAATTTTCTGGAAGAGTTTGAGTAAGATAGGTGTAAGCTCCTCTCTAAATTTTTGGTAGAATTCAGCTGTGAAGCCATCTGGTCCTGGGCTTTTGTTTGCTGGAAGATTTCTGATTACAGTTTCAATTTCCGTCCTTGTTATGGGTCTGTTGAGATTTTCTATTTCTTCCTGGTTCAATTTTGGAAAGTTGTACTTTTCTAAGAATTTGTCCATTTCTTCCAAGTTGTCCATTTTATTTGCATATAGTTGCTGATAATAGTCTCTTATGATCCTTTGTATTTCTGTGTTGTCTGTTGTGATCTCTCCAATTTCATTTCTAATTCTGTTGATTTTTTTTTCATTTATTTTTATTAGTTGGAGGCTAATTACAGTACAATATTGTAGTGGTTTTTGCCATATATTGACATGAATCAGCCAATTTTGTTGATTTGATTTTTCTCCCTTTGTTTCTTGATGAGTCTAGCTAATGGTTTGTCAATTTTATTTACCTTCTCAAATAACCAGCTTCTGGTTTTGTTGATTTTTGCTATGGTCTATTTTGCTTCTTTTGCATTTATTTCTGCCCCAATTTTTAAGATTTCTTTCCTTCTACTAACCCTGGGGTTCATAATTTCTTCCTTTTCAGGTTGCTTTAGATGTAGAGTTAGATTATTTATTTGACTTTTTTCTTGTTTCTTGAGGTAAGCCTGTATTGCTATGAACCTTCCCCTTAGCACTGCTTTTTCAGTGTCCCATAGGTTTTGGGTTGTTGTGTTTTCATTTTCATTTGTTTCTATGAATATTTTGATTTCTTTTTTTGTTTCTTCTGTGATTTGTTGGTTATTCAGCAGCGTGTTGTTCAGCCTCCATATGTTTGAATTTTTAATAGTTTTTCTCCTGTAACTGACATCTAATCTTACTGCATTGTGGTCAGAAAAGATGCTTGGAATGATTTCAATTTTTTTTAATTTACCAAGGCTAGATTTATGGCCCAGGATGTGATCTATCCTGGAGAAGGTTCCGTGTGCACTTGAGAAAAAGGTGAAATTCATTGTTTTGGGGTGAAGTGTCCTATAGATATCAATTAGGTCTAACTGGTCTATTGTATCATTTAAAGTTTGTGTTTCCTTGTTAATTTTCTGTGTAGTTGATCTATCCATAGGTGTGAGTGGAGTATTAAAGTCTCCCACTATTATTGTGTTGTTGTTAATGTCCCCTTTCATGCTTGTTAGCATTTGTCTTACATATTGTGGTTCTCCTATGTTGGGTGCATAAATATTTATGATTGCTATATCTTCTTCTTGGATTGATCCTTTGATCATTATGTAATGTCCATCTTTGTCTCTTTTCACAGCCTTTGTTTTAAAGTCTATTTAAAAAAAAAAATTAAGTCTATTTTAACTGATATGAGTATTGCTACTCCTGCTTTCTTTTGGCCTCTAAAAAGAGAATATCTTTTTCCAGCCCCTCACTTTCAGTCTGTATGTGTCCCTTGTTTTGAGGTGGGTCTCTTGTAGACAACATATATAGGGGTCTTGTTTTTGTATCCATTCAGCCAGTCTTTGTCTTTGGTTGGGACATTCAACCCATTTACATTTAAGGTAATTATTGATAAGTATGATACCATTGCCATTTACTTTATTGTTTTGGGTTCGAGTTTATACACCCTTTCTGTGTTTCCTGTGACTAATCCTCTGTCAGTTGCATCATTTGCAAACACTTTCTCTCATTCCATGTGTTGTCCTTTCATTTTGTTTATTAGTTACTTTGCTGTCCTCAAGCTTCTGAGTTTAATTAGATCCCATTTTTTTGTTTGTTTGTTTTTATACCCATTACTGTGGGAGATAAGTCAGAAAAGATACTATTATGATTTATGTCAAAGAGTATTCTATGTTTTCCTCTAAAAGTTTTATGGTATCTGGTCATATACTTAAGTCTTTAATCTATTTTGACTTTATTTTTGTGTATGGTGTTAAAGAACCTTCTAATTTAATTTTTTTACATAGAGCTGTCCAGTCTGCTCAGCACCATTTATTAGAGACTGTCTTTCCTCAATTTCATAGTTTTGCCTCCTTTTTCAGATTAATTGCACTTGTTGGTCATTTATATATCTTCTTTGGAATAACACATATTCAGATCCTCTGCCCATTTTTTAGTTGGGTCATTTGTTTGCTTGTTTGTTTTTGTATTAAGCAGTGTGAGTTTAGAAGGCACTGAATCTTTCCCTATGGGTGTGCACTTCAGTTAGTGATGACTGAGAAGTCCTTGATTAGCCTGGAGTGCTATACAGTGCCCTCACTAGCTATAAGCAGGCTAGATTTCAGAAGTGAGATTTCAGAGGTCAGTAGATCAGCAGGAAAAATTCCATTCCATCCACACTTGAGGTAATCTGCTCTTAAAATAATGCTGGCCTGAACTAGGAGCTGAACATAGATTAAATCTAGAGACATTAAAATGTGAAAAAGAAAAAAAAATCCATTAATAAGGGTCTTGTAAATTCATGTAGGTATTATAAAAAGAAACACTAGTCAGTCATTAAAAATAGCAAGAGAATCCCATCTATATTCATCATTTACTATTAAGAGAAGAAAAGCAATGTGCAAAATAGTATGTATCACATGAAACCATTAGGATAAAGACCATTATATAAGCATTTTAAAAATTACTTATGGGAATAGAGATAAGGAAAGAGCTGTTATTTTTAATTTTATAATGATATACTACTCATTTTTTTACATAAAACATTATTTTAAACATAACATTTAAATGTTAAACAATAATAAGGTTTGTAAATTAGATCATCTGTTGGAACATAAATATCCAAGTGCCCTAGAAGGCTAAGTAATTTGCATATAGCACGATCTCAATAATTACTTGTTTGACTGAATAAATGGCTAGAATAAGAGGCAGTACATCCATATAATTCTGAAATAATGGATCAAATTTTTAAATTACTCTGAATCATGGGAACTGAGAATTGATCTTCTATGATTCCCCATAAATTATGAAAACAGATTGTAGTCATTACCTCATTTTTCTCTCCACCTGTAAAATGGCACTTGCTATTGCTGTTTCATTCTGTTGAACACATGTTAGAGAAAAATGCTGTTTCTTTGATAAAATGATATTGAAGGTTTGCCTACTCTAAAGTTGTCATGTATAGCTGTTTAAAGTACAAGATTTGAGAACTGGTATTCTGTTATTCAATCTGTTGTTTATTGGTGTGATTTAAATCATAAACCAAGAGCTACCATAGTAAATGTACTGCTCTGAAGAATCATACCCAGGCATGGACTTGTTACACTGCAGTAAACCCATGTCCCTCCTGGGTACCAATGCAGAAAATCTGCAAAATAGGTGCCTTTTTTGTTTTTTATACATCCGTGTTATTACAGCAGGAGAACAGAATTGTAATTCTTTCAGTAAATTTTGCTTTACTGAATACCAGTGTCTCTGAAGCTACAGCCATTAAAAAATTGCATAATTAAAGACACAATTTTTATGATTTCTTTTACATATATCTGAACGTTAGGACAGGTATCTTATTGTAAGTTCTGCAGACATACTCCTGGCACCAAGGCTGTAGTAATGTACATCATGCATGTTGCCAAGACTCCCTTAAATACATTCTTGAAAATTAATCCTTTGACCACCACCCATAACATTTACTAAAAATCATTTTCTTTTTGTCAGTATTCAGAATGATAGGTCTTCCCAAACCTTATCAGTCAACCTTCTAAAGATGTCTGGAGGGCAATTCTACTGTACCAAAATCCAAGTTTAAAAATCCTTAAAGAGAACAACAGATTGAATCTATCACAGAATTATAAAAGAAAACCATTTTTTCCTTCAAGAAAAATAAAGAAAGAAAGAAATCAGAAGCAGCCAGCTAAATTAAATGCAATGTTTTCCCCATCTGTCCCCTGCAGGAGAAAGTGAAATGGACTCTTGGAGAAAGTGGCTTGCTTTCTTATCTGCTGTAACACATACAAGCAGTTGTGAGTTAATGCAGTCCATTCATTTGTCAGTAAGCACAGAATGAATATCTAAGAAAAGACCTTGTACTCTTGAAGTTTACTGTCAGGCAGCCAGGAGAGCCATTGATACATATAAGTAAGACATAAGTAAGACAGTTAGCACTGAAAACTCTTTTACAAATTTAAGAGAAAAGACTCTTTATCCTTTTCCTTATTGTCATCATCGTCACAAGTCATTCTCATCATCACGTCATTATCCTCCTGTTCATCTTCCCCATCACTGTTGTTATTATTACATTTGTCATCTTTACTACTTTTGTTACTATTAATTCCTCCTCTTTGTCTTCCTCGTCATCAGCACAACCATAATACCCCTTTTGTTTGGGGTTTTAAAGACACGATCTTTGAAATCTCAACAAAGTAGGTATTATTGTTATCATTTTAAAGATAAAATAATAAAACTGAAGGAGAGCAGGTTGAATAATTTGTCTAAGTCCACACAGAAAATTAAGTACCAGAGCCAGGCCTTCTGACCGCAAAATAGTGTTGTATCTTGAGCTATTCAAATCCTTTGCTGCTGCTGCTAAGCTGCTTCAGTTGTGTCTGACTCTGTGCAAGCCCATAGATGGCAGCCCACCAGGCTCCCCCATCCCTGGGATTTTCCAGGCAAGAACACTGGAGTGGGTTGCCATTTCCTTCTCCAATGCATGAAAGTGAAAAGTGAAAGTGAAGTCGCTCAGTCTTGTCCAACCCCTAGCGACCCCATGGACTGCAGCCTACCAGGCTCCTCTGTCCATGGGATTTTCTAGGCAAGAACTGAAGTGGGTTGCCATTGCCTTCTCCCAAATCCCTATGAAAAGCTCCTAATTGGAACTAACCCTTCAGAACCAGAACTGTACATCAGTGTATATTTTGGCAAGATAGAGGAAAAGACGCCACCTTGCAAAACCTCTCTACATGGGTGTCTTTTTTCTTCCCTCTGATCTGCTGCCCACCTCCACAACTTTTATGAAATCAAATCTTGATCCACACCTTGTGGCACAGTCTGCAATTGTAATTGTCCTGTCTACTCAATAACTGGCTGCAGTTCAGGGAGACTTATTTAGTTTTTCACCTAACTGCCCTTAGTTCTGCCATGAGAGTCCAGAACTTCTGGGATTATAGTTCAGCTCTGCCATGAAATCTGTGAAAGGTCTAATGTCCTTTATTGGAGCTTCAAATTATCTCTCTGTAATTGATGTGTATGTATGTGTGTGTGTGTGTGTGTGTGTGTGTGTGTGTGTGTGTATAACATACACACATACACATACATAATTAGGCCAGTATTATCATTTTAATTTTTTTCAGAGTTCAGATTATAAATGCTACCAAATTAAAAAAAAAACAAAACACTTTACGTGATAAAAGTAGACTTACTTATTTACTTCACAAGTGAATTAACTGCTCAAGAAACATTTAGGGTTTCCCCCACCATTAATTATAACACTAAAATGGAAAGACATCAGCCATAGTACCATCTTCTAAAAGCAACTATTGCTAAGATTTTATAGATCTTTTTGCTTCTCTGTATAAATTTTTATGTGATACTGGATATACTATATATACAATTTTATACTTTTTTCCATTTGATAGAATGGTGTAAACCATTACTGTGATTTTGCCATCTCTGTAGCATCCTAGATCACTGGCAGCATAATAATAATTTCATGTAAATTGAAGAGTTGTTTTTTTTTTAATGTAAGTGATCACTAGATATAGTTATTTAGGCCATTTTCAGTTTTTCTTTGAAGTGCTGCAGTGAACATCTTAATCTGTAGGTGCTATTGGAAATATTTTATGATCAAAAGTGTAGAAAGTCTTTTCAAAGCTTTTCCAAAACACATTCACATTTCACTGGATCATTTAAGTAACTGAGTTATCAGGAATGTGACTGTGGTTGACTCTGTGAAAAATATAAGGCTGAGAGCTCAGAGCTAATTAACAGCAGAACCTGGCACTCAAACCTGTGCTTCCTGAGAAAGTCATACTGATGATGTTCTTGCTTTCTGCTCTCTCTGGGGACCCCCATTCCCTTCTCTGGTAACAGTAAAATCAGTGACTCTAGGTTCCAGCCATCTCTGGAGTTCCACCTCCAGATTTCTCACTGCCTAGAATATGTTTTTTCTTTAGATGTTCATATAGAGTTGCAAATTCTGTCCTTCTGCAACTGAACTATCTTCTATTTCTCTTTTGGTTTTCCCTGTGCGATTATTCCTAGCCCCAAATAGATCTCTCCATCTTTCTCACAATAAATCACTATAAACCCAGAAGATTAATTTACTGACTACTTTCTTAAAAATATGGTCTTCTAGTTTCAATGCTATGATTCAGGCCAGCATCTTTTCCTGGCTAGATGACTAAAACAACCTTCACTTATTGCCCTGTTTCCTTTTTTTCCTTCTTTAATCTACACTTCATATTTTAACATTGTGTATCTGAAACTAATTTAAAAAAATAATGTCTAGACAAAAACTTTGACAATCTGCTACCTCCTATTCTATTCATTACATATATGCATGCATGCACAGTTCTTCATAATCCATCCCCAAACTAATATCTTGGTTTCATCTATTTTCATTCCTGGCTTCATTAATCACACTGAATTATAATTGAGAACCCCAAAATTCATAAACATGCAAGTCTTCAGGCTTTTTTTTTTCTCACAGACCTCTTACTAACCCTATGGTTATTTTTCTTCCTCAGTGAAATATTCACTCTTCTTTCAGTTCAGTTCAGTTCAGTTGCTCAGTCGTGTCTGACTCTTTGCAACCCCATGAATCGCAGCATGCCAGGCCTCCCTGTCCATCACCAACTCCCGGAGTCCACCCAAACCCATATCCATTGAGTTGATGATGCCATCCAGCCATCTCATCCTCTGTCGTCCCCTTCTCCTCCTGCCCCCAATCCCTCCCAGCATCAGGGTCTTTTCAAATGAGTCAACTCTTTGCATCAGATGGCCAAAGGATTGGAGTTTCAGCTTCAACATCAGTCCTTCCAATGAACATCCAGGACTGATCTCCTTTAGGATGGACTGGTTGGATCTCCTTGCAGTCCAAGGGACTCTCAAGAGTCTTCTCCAACACCACAGTTCAAAAGCATCAATTCTTCAGCTCTCAGCTTTCTTTACAGTCCAACTCTCACATCCATACATGACTACTGAAAAAACCATAGCCTTGACTAGATGGACTTTTCTGGACAAAGTACTGTCTCTGCTTTTTAATATGCTGTCTAGGTTGGTCATAACTTTCCTTCCAAGGAGTAAGCATGTTTTAATTTCACGGCTGCAATCACCAACTGCATTGATTTTGGAGCCTAGAAAAATAAAGTCAGCCACTGTTTCCACTGTTTCCCCATCTATCTGCCATGAAGTGATGGGACCAGATGCCATGATCTTAAGCCAACATTTTCACTCTCCTCTTTCACTTTCATCAAGAGGCTCTTTAGTTCTTCTACACTTTCTGCCATAAGGGTGTTGTCATCTGCATATCTGAGGTTATTGATATTTCTCCCAGCAATCTTGATTCCAGCTTGTGCTTCCTCCAGCCCAGCATTTCTCATGCTGTACTCTGCATATAAGTTAAATTCCTATTTGGAACTAGTCTGTTGTTCCATGTCCAGTTCTAACTGTTGCTTCCTACCTGCATAAAGGTTTCTCAAAAGGCAGTTCAGGTGGTCTGATATGCCCATCTCTTTCAGAATTTTCCACAGTTTATTGTGATCCACACAGTCAAAGGCTTTGGCATAGTCAATAAAGCAGAAATAGATGTTTTTTCTGGAACTCTCTTGCTTTTTTGATGATCCAGCAGATGTTGGCAATTTGATCTCTGGTTCCTCTGCCTTTTCTAAAACCAGCTTGAGCATCTGGAAGTTCAAGGTTGCTGAAGTCTGGCTTGGAGAATTTTAAGCATTACTTTACTAGCATGTGAGATGAGTGCAATTGTGTGGTAGTTTGAGCATTCTCTGGCATTGCCTTTCTTTGGGATTGGAATGAAGACTGACCTTTTCCAGTCCTGTGACCACTGCTGAGTTTTCCGAATTTGTTGGCATATTGAGTGCAACACTTTCACAGCGTCATCTTTCAGGATTTGAAATAGCTTAACTGGAATTCCATCACCTCCTCTAGCTTTGTTCATAGTGATGCTTCCTAAAGCCCACTTGACTTCACATTCCAGGATGTCTGGCTCTAGGTGAGTGATCACACCATCATGATTATCTGAGTTGTGAAGATCTTTTTTGTATATTTCTTCTGTGTATTCTTGCCACCTCTTCTTCTTTCAGTTATTAGCTATTATTTCATGAAATCTTAAATTTCCCATGTAAAGTCGAAATGTCTTCCTGTAAGTTTGTGGCAATCTGTGCACCTGTGTATTAAATCATAAATTATTCTCTCACCTATTCATTTACCTTTTCTATCTATCCTTAGCTTTCCTCAATGACAAGAAATGATTCATTCATTTGTGTGACAATAGCAGGTAGCATTTTCCCCAGAACATGGAAGTTAAGAGTTGCAGCTAGTTCTTCTGTATGCTACCACTTTGTCAATAATGTATAGTTTGCTTCAATCTTCCAAAAACAAATCCATTATAAAGTGGATCCCTTGGCTTGTGGCAGAAATTGTGTTACCCACAATGGCATATTATACAGTCACATTGAAAAGGCAAACTAAGTGTGGCTCAGAACACAGAGAGTTAAAGGTGTCAATAAAGTGACCAATTGAAATGGTATCAGTAAGTGACACAAACCTTTTTTTAGCACTCCTTGTTTAGAAAGAACCCAAGCCCTAGATTATTTCTGATAATTAAGCTGTTTTGGATGTGAGCAGTAGGCATGATTTGAGCTATAAAGAAAATGAGAACAGACTCCAATGCCTGTTAAATCATCAAACCAGCTGCTTTTTGTAGGTTTTTATAACTTATTTAATCATTTCTCTCTGAAGGCAGTGTCAAATATATTGTGTCTGGTTGTTCTCTTTTTTGTAGGAGGTTTGTCTTATACTCCTGAATATATGCAAATGAATTTTTCTAAGCAGCATATACTATAAAATAAGGAGGCTTCAGAGAATTGATAGTTTAATGTTTTCTTTAAAAATATAGATTTGTTCTCTAATTTCTAGGTTTTGATATCTCTCTTCATTTAAAGACTAGAAGGGGACAATGAGAGAGTGTGGGTTAATTTTACACTTACACAAGATTTTTTAATGGTATAAAATCCTGGATAATACAGCTTCTGAATCATCTATGACAGTAATGATTGCATTCCAAGAGAGCAAAACTATTTGGGGTAATTTTTGTTGTTATTGGAATTTCAAAGGTGAAGGGAATTCTGGAAGTTACTTATCTAGTATTGTCTTCTTAAACCAACTTTGATTAGAAAACATTAGACAAATAAGCATCATGCATTCTGGCATATTTGTACTTGTGAAAAAGCTTTCTAGACCATGACATATTTTTTTTTTATAGGCGAAAAAGCGGCTGGAATTTACAAGTGCAAACTTTATCCCTAAGATCTACTCAAATGTAAACAAATCACAAAACACATATGCAATTCACATTTTACTCTGGAATTACAATCATAAAGGAACTGTCCATTAATTAAATTTATAATATGTGGGTGAAAATGAAACCTAGTTTCTGGAAAATCAGGAAGGGTCATTGAAATTTGAGTTGACTGTAAGTAGAGTAACAAAATTAATAACTAGATGGAAATATGGTAAACAAAAAAAGACATTTCACTCTTCATTTTATGCCAAAACCCATATAATATAAAGGAGGGTTAATATTAATTTTAAAACATTAATAAAATATAAACTGGGGTATTTATCAAAATTACAAAGAAATAAAAATATTTAACACAAAAGAAAAAAATCTCAAAGAGAAAGTATGACATATTATAACACATAACATTAAAAAGCCTCTTTAGATAAAAACCAATAAACCAAAACAAAACAAGGACCATGACAGTTTATAAAAAATATTCTTATTTAACATGGAAAATGTGACTGTTCACAGCCTTCAAAAATATCCATATTTGATATGAAGAAATCAAGATAGAAATAAATTAATATGTAATAATTATAGTCAAACTATATGAGGAGAAATATAGACAGTTAATGCACACATAGGATAATGCCTTGATTGTTATGCCATATCATGTTCACAATCATAAATATGTAATATAGATAATATAGAGTGGTCTAAAAATGCTTTCACCAAAGTTATGATAATGGTTGCAACTGGGAAAAAATATAAGAATTAAATTCAAAAAAAAGAACATAAAAGATTTTAAATTTAACATAATATCATTATAGTCACAGTAGCCATTGTTAGTTATCACACATTAGGCCTCTTTCTAAATACATGTCCATAGTATTTCATTTGATTTTCATAGTAACCCTGTTAGAGAATTATTAAAACTATTATGTATGAGGGAGTCAAGGGGCAGAGAAGTTAATTGCCCAAGGCTACAAACACAGTGAATATTCAAGCCATGATTTAATTACATTTATTAATGTCATTATTTAACTTTATTAAATTATACTTATTCATATTTCTTTTAAAATTATTTAATTTAAATTTATACAAATAGAATTGGCAAGAGTAATTCATGCTATTTCAGATTTTTACATTACTTATGCTTATTGGATATTAAAATTTATATCTTTATAATAATATTTTCTAATATAAAATCATTTGAAATATTGATTACATAGTATATAGTTTATATATTTTGTTACAAGGAACTCTATTATAAGGAAACTATGATAAATAGTAAATAACAGCAAATTGTACATACTGTATAATGTTATTTTTATACATCGCTGATCATGGTAAAGAGTTTCATAGAAATTGAATTTTTAACAAGAGTGTTTAAAATTGCTCTATGACTACAGAACAATAAAATAAAACTTAAACACAACCATTATAATTTACAACTTCAGAATAATAGAAATATTTAATGATTTATTTCAGTTCCTCTAATCTTGAGATTATGATACTTGGTGAATCCAGAATTCTGAGAATCTTAAAATTTTCATGCATTTAAAATATATATCTTCAAAGTATCAGGTAATATGTTAATAGTTACTCAAATATGGGAACTGAACTAGGCCAAAAGTTTGTCCCATAAATCCTCTTTTAATTATATAAATTTCACATGTGTTATTCTTCACTCACTAAGTCGTGTTCAACTCTATGTGACCCCATGGACTAAAGCTTGCCAGGCTCCCCTGACAAGGTATCCCCTCCAAACTATCTCCTGGAGTTTGCTCAAATTCATGTCCAGTGAGTCAGTGATGCTATCTAACCATTTCATCCTCTGCCACCCATTCCTGCTTTGGCCTTCAATCTTCCCAGTGTCAGGGACTTTTTCAATGAGATGGCTCATCACATCAGGTGGCCAAAGTATAGCAGCTTCAACTTCAACATCAGTTCTTCCAATAAATGTTCAGAGTTGATTTTGTTTAGGATTGACTGATTTGTTCTCCATGCAGTCCAAGAGACTCTCAAGAGTCCCTTGCATCTTGGACTATCAAGCATCAACTAAATAATTTTTACACAATCAACCGCATCAATATTACTTATAATAGTTTCTCCAGCACCACAATTCAGAAGCATCAATTCTTTGGCACTCAGTCTTCTTTGGATCATCGATAAAGCAAGAGAGTTCCAGAAAAACATCTATTTCTGCTTTACTGACTATGCCAAAGCCTTTGACTGTGTGGATCACAATAAACTGTGGAAAATTCTGAAAGAGCTGGGAATACCAGACCACCTGACCTGCCTTTTGAGAAATCTGTATGCAGGTCAGGAAGCAACAGTTAGAACTGGACATGGAACAGACTGGTTCCAAATATGGAAAGGAGTACGTCAAGGCTGTATATTGTCACCCTGCTTATTTAACTTACATGCAGAGTACATCATGAGAAACGCTGGACTGAAAGAAGCAGAAACTAGAATCAAGATTGCCAGGAGAATTATCAATAACCTCAGATATGCAGATGACACCACCCTTATGGAAGAAAGTAAAGAACTAAAGAGCCTCTTGATGAAAGTGAAAGAGGAGAGTGAAAAAGTTGGCCTAAAGCTTAACATTCAGAAAACTAAGATCATGGCATCTGCTTCCATCCCTTCATGGCAAATAGATGGGGAAAGAGTGGCTGACTTTATTTTTCTGGGCTCCAAAATCAATGCAGATGGTGATTGCAGCCATGAAATTAAAACACACTTACTCCTTGGAAGGAAAGTTATGACCAACCTAGATAGCATATTAAAAAGCAGAGACAGTACTTTGCCAACAAAGGTCCATCTAGTTATGGCTATGGTTTTTTCAGTAGTCATGTATGGATGTAAGAGTTGTACTATAAAGAAAGCTGAGGGAGGAGCCAAGATGGCGGAGGAGTAGGACGGGGAGACCACTTTCTCTCCTACAAATTCATCAAAAGAATAACTGAATGCAGAGCAAACCTCACAAAACAACTTCTGATCGCTAGCTGAGGTCATCAGGCGCCCAGAAAAGCAGACCATTGTCTTCGAAAGGAGGTAGGACAAAATATAAAAGATAAAAAGTGAGACAAAAGAGCTAAGGACAGAGACCCGTCCCGGGAAGGGAGTCTTAGGCGGCCTTGCTTGGGCTAGGGTCCAGGCCTGAGTGCCCTGAGGACAATCGGAGGGAGCTTCTGTGAGGTGCCAACTTGAACTGTGGGAGACCAAAAGAGAGAAAATTAACCGGCCGGAACACACTGCCGGCTGTTCGCAGAACAAAGGGACGGAGAAAGTCCCAAGAAGAGGTCGCAGGCTGCGGACCCGCCCAGCCCCGCCGGAGGCAGGAGGCAGGGGGGAGGGGAAGGTCGCGGCGAGACACAGGGCGTAGGCACCCGACCGGCGCGGGCGGGGACTGGGGCTGGGGACGCGGAGGGCGGAAGGCATGCGCACCCGACTGGCGTCAGCGGAAACTGAGACTGGGTCCGCGGAAGGGAGTGAGTGCGCCACACCTGGGGATAGCGCGCCCATCAAGCCCCTCGCTGCCTGGGCCGCTCTGACGGGGAAGGCACAGAGAGCAGGCGCAGCTTTTCCTTCCGCGCTTTTGTGTAACACCCGAGGGCTGGAACCTAGCGCAGCGCGGGGCGCGCTCCATATAGAACAGCCGGGAGCCTGAGCAGCGCAGACGGAGAAAGCAGCGTCAGCCCCTCCCGGCAGCGCCAGCCCGCCCCCGCAGCGTCAGCCCCTCCCCGCAGCGTCAGCCCCTCCCAGCAGCGCAACGGAACTAGCTACCTGAATAAGAGTCCACCTCCACCCGCCTGTGTCAGGGTGGAAATGAGGCTCTGAAGAGACCGGCAAACAGAAGCCAAATAAACAAAGGGAACCGCTTCAGAAGGGACTGGTGCAACAGATTAAAATCCCTGTAGAAAACACCGACTTCACCAGAAGGGCCCTGTAGATATCGAGAAGTGTAAGCTGGAACGAGGAGCTATCTGAAACTGAGCCGAACCCACACTGACCGCAGCAGCTCCAGAGAAACTCCTAGATATATTTTTACTTTTTTTTTTCCTAAGTAAGGAAAAAAAAAAATTTTTTTTTCTTTTTATATTTTTTCTTTTTTATTCTCTTTTATTTTCCTTTAAAATTCCCTATTACTCCCCCATTACTCCTTAACTTTCATTTACATAGATTTTTACGATTTTTTTAATTAGGGGAAAAAAAAATTTTTTAAGCTTTAAGCCAACTTTTTCACTCTCCTCTTTCACTTTCATCAAGAGGCTTTTTAGTTCCTCTTCACTTTCTGCCATATGGGTGGTGTCATCTGCATATCTGAGGTTACTGATGTTTCTCCCAGAAATCTTGATTCCAGCTTGTGCTTCTTCCAGCCCAGCGTTTCTCATGATGTAGTCTGCACATAAGTTAAATAAGCAGGGTGACAATATACAGCCTTGACGTACTCTTTCCTATTTGGAACCAGTCTGTTGTTCCATGTCCTGTTCTAACTGTTGCTTCCTGACCTGCATAGAGGTTTCTCAAGAGACAGGTCAGGTGGTCTGGTATGCCCATCTCTTTCAGAATTTTCCAGTTTATTGTGATCTACACAGTCAAAGGCTTTGGCATGGTCAATAAAGCAGAAATAGATGTTTTCTTGGAACTCTCTTGCTTTTTTGATGATCCAGCAGATGTTGGCAATTTGATCTCTGGTTCCTCTGCCTTTTCTAAAACCAGCTTGAGCATCTGGACGTTCATGGTTCACGTATTGCCGAAGCCTATCTTGGAGAATTTTGAGTATTACTTTACTAGCGTGTGAGATGAGTTCAATTGTATGGTAGTTTGAGCATTATTTGGAATTGCCTTTCTTTGGGATTGGAGTGAAAACTGATCTTTTCCAGTCCTGTGGCCACTGCTGAGTTTTCCAAATTAGCTGGCATATTGAGTGCAGCACTTTCACAGCATCATCTTTCAGGATTTGAAATAGCTCAACTGGAATTCCATCACCTCCACTGGCTTTGTTCATAGTGATGCTTTCTAAGGCCCACTTGACTTCACTTTCCAGGATGTCTGGCTCTAGGTGAGTGATCACACCATCGTGATTATCTGGGTCGTGAAGATCTTTTTTGTACAGTTCTTCTGTGTATTCTTGCCACTCTTCTTAATATATTATGCTTCTGTTAGGTCTATAACATTTCTGTCCTTTATCTAACTCATCTTTGCATGAAATGTTCCCTTGGTATCTCTAATTTTCTTGAAGAGATCTCTAGTCTTTCCTATTCTGTTGTTTTCCTCTATTTCTTTGCATTGATCGCTGAGACAGGCTTTCTTATCTCTCCTTGCTATTCTTTGGAACTCTGCATTCAAATGGGAATATCTTTCCCTTTCTCCTTTGCTTTTCACTTCTCTTCTTTTCACAGCTATTTATAAGGCCTCCTCAGACAAACATTTTGCCTTTTTTCATTTCTTTTCCATGGGGATGGTCTTGATACCTGTCTCCTGTACAATGTCACGAACTTCCATCCATAGTTCATCAGGCACTCTGTCTCTTAAAGAGCAGATAATTATTTCTCCTTTAAATTTCCTTTGCCATCAAATTACAATGTTCCCATTCTTGTTTATAAATAATCCATGAATGAACTTCACATGAAATCTGACTCCTGACCTTCTCTGTATTCCATGCTCATTGTGGAAGAAATGCTTGGCTCATAACTTCCGCTATTAATTTTATTGTTTTACCTTTTTGCATAGAAAATATTCTGACCAATTTTAACATTTTGAATAGAAGTAACTGTCTCTGACTATGTCCTTGGTTAAAGACTGGGAGAAATTTGATAATAGATGTGGTAAAAACTTGTGCTATATTTCTTTTTTTATTCAAACAAAAAATACTTCCATTTGGTGTAAGAATGTTGGATTTCACTCTCCAAAACAAATAACAAAAAGAACTTCAGTTTTTCATTTTAATTGATTTTCAAAACTTGACATAAATGAAGTTATAGTGAAAATATAGAAAGTGTTCTTAGGAGTTCTGTTGCTGTACTGAAGTGTCTACTAGTTGTTGTTCTTATACCAGCTCACCACTTCCTGTCAAAGGTTAAAAAATAATTGTTTGGGCACTGAATAAACCAATAAGAAACACAAGTAAAGGAGAAAGAAACAATATTGAAATGTCTAAATCCTATGTTATTTCTAAAGGTTAGGAAAGAATTCATATTTTCTTTTTAAATGTCAGTTTAATCTGAATGGCAGTGAACCTCAAATAACATTTGAATTTAATATAGAACTTTTGAAAATGAAGCAATTGCCTAGCTAACTGCCTCTTTTGCTTTTGGGTGAACATCACATTTGGCTTTTGGCTGATGGATAGCTGAAGTATCATTTACATTTGGAAGTATAAACATAATAGTTGGCAGTTATTAGAAGAGAAGAAAGAAGCTTTATTGTTGGCCAGTGATCATTCTGGGATTTCTGAGGCTCAAAGGGCTGGGTAATGAATGAAGTTATGCAGTTCATCTATTGTTGTTCAGTCGCTAAGTCATGTCCGACTCTTTGTGATTTCATGGGCTGCGGCACACTAGGCTTCCCTGTCCATCACTGTCTCCCAGAGTTTGCTCAAACTCATGTCCATTGAGTCGATGATGATGCCATCCAACCATCTCATCCTCTGTCACCTATATCTCCTGCACAGTCTTTCCCAGCATCAGGGTCTTTTCCAGTGAGTCAGCTCTTTGAGTTAAGTGGCCAAAGTCTTGGAGCTTCAGATTTAGCATCAGTCCTTCCAATGAATATTCAGGACTGATTTCCTTTAGGATTGATTGGTTTGATCTCCTGGCTGTCCAAGGGACTCTCTAAAGTCTTTTCCAGCATCACAGGGGGAGAGCATCAATTCTTTGGCACTCAGCCTTCTTTATGGTCACATCCACATATGACTACTGGAAAAACCATAGCTTTGACTATGTAGACCTCAGTTGTTATAGACATTTTGAGTTCTAACATTCTGGAAATAGAATTGTACAATATACATATATTAAAAATTCTAAAATTTGAGAGACCATAGACTTCAAAAATGCATACACTGCCAGACAAACAGTCTTTCTAACACATATTTTAAAACAAAAAGTGTAAATGAAATTAAATTATTGGAACTTGGAATTAATATAAATGTCTTGCCTAAATGAATCAGTGGCTCTTGTGTATATCAGAAAATAGTCCTTCAAAACAGTAACTTTAACCACCTCTGCTCTAAGTTTCAAATAGAATGTCCATAGTTTATGTATCTGGCATTAGATAAAAAGTAGAGAAAGAGTTATGAAGAAAAAAAAGGGCCTTCTTCAGGCCCTATAAGAAAGCTAAACACTCAAGTAAGAACACAATCTTTGGTTCTATCTGTGCAAAGATGCTAGAATAAATAGCCACTTCCCACTCTCCTACCTATTACACAGTCAAAATCTCCAAACTGTCTTAAATCAGACCTTCCTAACTGCACAATCAGAGAAGAATAAGAGTTACATGATAAGGCATTATGTTGTCACAGTCAAATTTTATTAGAAGTAAGTTATCAAGATGACTTTCACACTTTGTTAGATATTTATCAATGACAAATATGCATTGCTGATAGATTCTTAAATGGAGCCACCACATCTTTCATTATTATATCTTTTGATATTATCCTATCTCATCAATGACCTGTCTTCTCTAGGTACATTATGTAATGTACCTAGTACATTACATTAGTAATGTACCAATATGATTACATTGTATGGTTTTCTTTTCTTCCTCTGACTATCCCAAATCCCACTTTCTGCCCTATTCCACAAGAAGAGAAAAATACACTGAAGCTTATATTAGTCTGATCTGCTCTTTGGAATATTTGAGTTTTCCTAGCATGCTTGCAGTAGGAACAGATCTGTGGGTTCAGGTTGGAATTGATCGCCAAGTGGCTGTAACTTTTCCTCCTGAAATATCAATTGCCTGTCATCTAGTTTGCATGACTCTGCTAGTCATGGTTACTTTTCTAGCAAGCCTGATGTCAAGAAACTGTTTCTGGTCATCTCTCCTGAGTAAAGAAACCTAAGCTCAGAACAAAATTAGGATCATAATGGATCTCCACTGTCTGAATCTTTGTATAAACTGGTATTTAAATTACTTAGAGTTTAGACATTTCACTTGAGCTAGTGCTGGCAGAAAGCAGTCTATGGCCTTCCTTCTTCCTGGCTTTTGCCTGTCCATATAGATTTACTGGCTAATTATATTCCAGTAGAATTCTTATAAATAATGTGTAGCAAATCATCTAGTCCTTGCTTATTCTGCAATACAACTCTGTTTTGATTGTTTGTCCATCTACCAAAGTTTCTGTGGTGTTTAACAGTGTCATGAGCTAGAATCTCACTAGCCTGTTCTAATGCTCAGCCCCAGGCGAATGTAATTCCAATGATTTGAGAATTTTTCTTGGGGTTATAGTTCTTAGTGAATTGATCTATCAGTCTTTAAAGATTAATAAGCAATTTTAAGTCCTTAAGCCTCTAAAGGTAATTGAGATTTTTTTTAGCTTTGTACAAATCTACTGTCCATATTACAATGTACTATTCAAACAAGAGTTTTATGGCTGTTCTATCACCAATTACCCTTTTAAAAGTTCTTCAAAACAAGGAACAAAAGGCCCAAGGAATTAAACTTTTCCCCAAATCGTGAATAGGTATTTTGGTAATACATAGAATTAACATGGTGACCTGGAAAGAACGCAGATCTTAAAAATAATTGCCAAGTGTCTATCAACTTATGTTTTGTTAGGTCTGTTTGCCCTCAGAACATGAGTAAGTTATCCCTGCTTCTGCTGCTTTGGATAATATCTTGTCCAAGCTAACTTAAGCTTCTGGCAGCCAGTCCTTTTGTGGTTCCATCTTCCAGTCAGTGACTTCAGTCTGTTCAGTCGCTTAGTCATATCCAACTTTTTGTGACCCCATGAACTGCAGCACGCCAGGCTTCCCTGTTCATCACCAACTCCTGGAGCTTGCTCAAACTCATGTCCATCGAGTTAGGTGGTGCCATCCAACCATCTCTTCCTCTGGCATCCCCTTCTCATCCTGCCTTCAATCTTTCCCAGCATCCAGGTCTTTTCCAAGGAGTCAGTTCTTTGCATCAGGTGGCCAAAGTATTGGAGCTTCAGCTTCAGCATTAGTCCTTCCAATGAATATTCAGGACTGATTTCCTTTAGGATTGACTCTGGTTTGATCTCCTTGCAGTCCAAGGGACTATCAAGAGACTTCCCCAACACCACAGTTTAAAAGCATCAATTCTTTGGCACTCAGATTTCTTTACGGTCCAACTCTCACATCCATACATGACTGATAGAAAAACCATAACTTTGACTGTATGGACCTCAGTAACTTAGGTACAACCCTAGCTCCTTCTTTTATCCTTTTAGCCTAGGAGTGAGAGTGACTTCCTGTTACTTCCAGCCTCTAGGCTTCCTCACTGCCCTCTGACTAACCTTTTGCTATTTGTGTGATCCATTTCTTGTGTTAAAAATTATCCCCACCTCTGTCTTCCTAGTGGAACCATGCCTGATACACTAACTGCATGATTCTGAACAAGTTACTAAAGAATGTTCCGATTCAATCTTTTTTTTTCCCTTCCTTACTCTAAAAATATAATTAATAATAGTTGCTTATGGTATTACTGTAGAAATTTCTAAGACAACTTTCTATTATATATATTAATAATTTGAGCTTAATAGCTCATGACTATTAGATGATTGTCATTATGATGATGTTAGTTTTTGTTAGTTATTAATATATATGCTACTGGTGTCACTAGGGTGCAGATTAAGTTTCTGACTGGTTTTTTTCTCCCCTGCCACATCACTGTTGGGTTCAAAGAAGCAAGACTGTTTTCCCAAGCATTTTATCCTTTGAAAGCTCAGTAAAAAATGATGCAAGCAGATTAGCTTGTGTATATTTTTTCAACCAATTAAGTCACCTGTGAACCTTAAATATTTGGGAATACTATTTGTAGGTCATTTAGGGTGCAGGAAAATTAATCAAAGACAATATATGTTATGCCTATTAAATCCCAGAGAAATCAGTTACCTACAGGGAAGAATGGGGACTTTTGTGAAAAGGGATAAACTTTGTTTTCATTCTCAATTCAGTATTGATTATATTTCTAGACAGCAATATATTGTTATATTTTCCAAATGAACTTTTCCCAGTCTTCTGTTTACCACATGAAACACCAGGTTCTGAAGGATTTTAAGTTTTTAAATGTCAGTTTCCAAGGTAAATGTGAAACACAGGTCACACTGTGTAAATAATACCTGTTTTTAAGAGTCTAAGATAGCATAGCTCCATGAAACTCATTCACTGGATCACAGTTCTTCTTCATTTGATACTAAAAGTATATCCATTTCTCTTGTTAATTTGAATAGACTGGCAAATTTTTAACAAACATCACGTAGTGGAAAGATCTAAGGTTTTGAAATCAGGAGAGCTTCAATTCTAGGCTGTTATGTTACTTTCTAGCTGCGTGATTTGGGGCAGTTCCCCCATTTCTCTAAGCATCACTTTTCTTATTTGTAAAAAAAAAAAAAAAAAAAAAGGACTAATAATAACTGCTATAGGAACAACAGGGTGGCAGTGATGGCATGTCTTCAAAAAATTGGAACTGGAAATAATCTTCCCCTCTGAGAGCTAAGTAATGAAATCAACTCATAGTCATCTAAATATTAAGCACTCAGGCTCTGAAGACACATAGAGCTTGATTTTTGCCCTGATTTCTCCACATAACATTTTGTGTTCTTGAGGAGGGATTTTAACATTCCTTAAGATCAATTTGCTTATTTGTAAGACAGAGATTAAAAAAATATCTATTTCAAAGTTTGTCATGAAACTTAAATTAAAACAGGAAATATTTGGTTTAGTAATTAGCTCATGACTAGTAGTCAGCTCATGACTAATTTAAATATCAACCCACTGTTGTTGTGATGGTTTATAATAGAGATGTTTGAAATTGACCATCTTAAGAAAACTCCTTGGTGACTGCAGCCATGAAATTAAAAGACACTTGCTCCTTGGAAGAAAAACTATGACCAACCTAGACAGCATATTAAAAAGCAGAGACATTACTTTGCCAACAAAGTTCTGTCTAGTCAAAGCTATGGTTTTTCTAGTAGTCATGTATGGATGTGAGAGTTGGACTATAAAGAAAGCTGAGTGCTAAAGAATTGGTGCTTTTGAACTGTGGTATTGGAGAAGACTCTTGAGAGTCCCTTGGATTGCAAGGAGATCCAACCAGTCCATCCTAAAGGAAATCAGACCTGAATATTCATTGGAAGGACTGATGCTGAAGCTAAAACTCCAATACTTTGGCCACCTGATGCAAAGAACTGACTCCTTGGAATAGACTCTGATGCTGGGAAATATTGAAGGCAGGAGGAGAAGGGGACACCAGAGAATGAGATGGTTGGATGGCACCACCTGACTTGATGGACATAAGTTTGAGCAAGCTCCAGGAGTTGGTGATGGACAGGGAGGTCTGGCACACTGCGGTCCAGGGGTCACAAAGAGTCAGACACGACTGAGTGTCTGAACTGAACTGAAGGAAACTCCTGAGCACCAAAATGAGAAAATAACCTGACTGAAAATATGAACTTATCAACAGAAAGACTGCAACAATTGTAAGGAGAAAAATTATCAATGAAGGAATAAAAATAGAAAAAGTAAGTGACAGGGTAAAACATTGGCAATGAATATTCAAGCTAGTCAGCAAGAGAAGATACCCTACCAGATTGAAGTTAATACCTGGGCTGCCGGGCAGGCCCATCAGAATTCAGTGCCATTAATTACACAGCAACTCTGAGACGCTGATGATACTATCAGTGGAGACAGCTGGATTTAAGATCAATTGGCATAAACCACGTGGGCTTGACAGTTATTAACTATTGAATATTTGTCAGTTTAATAGGACTCAGATCATAGGTTATAAAAATTAAGTGCCTCAAAACACATAGAGTAACAGCACTAAATACATGCTATTAAATAAAGTAACAACCACAAAATTGTGATCCAATGCTTGAACTGTATGAAATAGACTTATCCTGTGCTTGGGATGAGAGAGATGAAGGAAGACAGATATCTAGTTTTTGATATTTACTTTTTCTGTTTGCTTTTTTTTTTTTTTTTTATTTTTCAAAAGGTTCTCTGCAGATAAGCAATTTGGTCACTAACAAAAGACCACATATTTTAAGCTTTTCTTCCTCAAACAAATAAAAATGTAACTGTGTGATCTTGTCATACTTTCCCTTAGAATCAACTAGTTACTAATAACCCAAATTCACTCTTTACTTATTACTTCAGTCAGCACATCATTAAGTATGTAACTTAGTCATTTATAACTCAAAGAATACATGTTGAATGAGAAGTAATATCATAGGACATTGAGACTGTAAAAATAATGATGCAGTACTGCTCTTTGCCTATAAAGGTCCATCTAGTCAATGCTATGGTTTTTCCAGTAGTCATATATGAATGTGAGAGTTGGACTGTAAAGAAAGTTGAGTGCTGAAGATTTGATGCTTTTGAACTGTGATATTGGAGAAGATTCTTGAGAGTCCCCTGGACTGCAAGGAGATCCAACCGGTCCATCCTAAAGGAAATCAGTCCCAAATATTCATTGGAAAGACTGATGCTGAAGCTGAAACTCCAATACTTTGGCCACCTGATGCAAAGAACTGACTCATGTGAAAAGAAATATAGAATAAAATTCTTACAAGAGACAAATATTATCTACAGAAAACTACAATACAATATGACTGATTCTATAGTAGAGGAATATATTGACTATTATGGGAAAAAAAGTGAATAATAAAAGGCAAGAACACAATGTAACTTTTGAACCAGATATTAAAACTGAGTAGTGGGCAAGAATAGAATGGATAGTCCAAGGAAAAACACGTGACAGAAAGAAGTGGCATATACCTACTTAGAGAGTTCTGTGAGGGCACCAAATGTTTGGGATCAGTCATAAATTTAGGATTTTTAGATAGCTGCATTTTCAGGCAAAAACTTCAGGTGAGGGTAGACAAATAGGCCAAGATAAGCTTTACATGGTCCTTTTCTATGCTGTGCATGCTAAGAAATTGAGCTTTATTCCCACAAATAGCCATGTACCAGAAAAGTGTTTTTAAAATATGGCCTATAACACATTATTTTTATTATGCATGTAGATATCATAGTTGGCTGTGCAAAGGCATATACAGGACAGGAAACAAAATTTTTGTTTTTGTTATGTTTCTCTTTGTATTATCCAGATGGGAATCATATTTCTGAGTTTAATCTTACTATCACCATTCTTTAAACAAATTAGACTAGCGAAAATTGTTTTAATGCAAGTATGGTAACATGATCATCATTTGTTGCTATCTTAGTATTTAATGTCAGCTAATTTTTTAATTCCACATGAGATGGAGCAAATTGCGATGAAAGATTAGAAAAATAGCCAGAAAAAGTCAATTGGATTTGTTATAGTCTATGCAATAGTGTCAGGGCAAAAGAAAGATTAGATATAAATTAATGAACCATTCAACTAATGGGAAAATAACACCAGACCTAGTCTGTCTGGATAATTTATGTAATTTTAACATTTATACCCAAATTAGAAAGTTAAGTAACCAAATACTTCTATGTTCATACTAATCTATTAGAAAACATTGGATAACACAGAGAAGCTTCTCCAAGGATATCTCATCACCATCTTTTGCAAAAGCTATCCTCCCATTGCCATCATTAATCTTGGCTTTCAACACCTCAGCACAAGAGATAAATAGACTATGCGAATTTGGAAGTGATGATTGATTCGTACTCTCAACAGGAAGACCTTGAATAGTAGTTGTGTATAGATCTTCTTTTCTCATATATAATTTCTAAATTATCCATATATATTGTTCCACCTGATTTTTCTTTTGCCACACAAAGGAAAAACCATTCACACAGGAGATTTGGAAAACATCAGAAACAGCCAGGGAATTGCCTGTCACTGTGGCTGTTCTGATAATTAACCATACTCAGGCAATATGGGATTCAATTAAACAAAGCAGTTCTCCAACTAAAATTTAAAAATGATATCCAGGCTTTGCAAAAGTTGTTTTGAGAAAGTTATAAAACTAGAAATGGGACAAAGTAGAAAATAAATAGCTGATTATTAACAGAAATGTAGAAATGGAAATGTGTGACTTATTCAAATGGTTTACATCTCTATATATGTCTCAATGTGCATTCCAAAGGACTTAAAATTAGAACTGAATAGTTATAAAAAATATGTAGTATGAAGTGGAGTATATTGTCATTAGTAAATTCTTTCTTGTTTATTATAGTCATAAAATTTACAGAGCCCAGGATCCCATACTAATACCACTTGGCATCTCGTTTCTTAGTAGAGAAGGTAATTTCTTTTTTCCTTGATGGCCTTGCTGAAAGACAGTTGCCCAAATGTGTGTGGGTTTATCTCTGGCTTCTCTATTATCTTCCATTGATCTGTGTTTTTATGCCAGCATCATGCTATTTTGGTTACTAGAGATTTTTAATATAGTTTGATATCAGGAAGTATGATGCCTCCATCTTTACTCTTGCTCAGCATTGCATTGACTATCTGGAGACATTTGTGGTTTTCTATGACTTGTATCATTGTTTCATTTTTTTTCCCATTTCTGTGAAAAATGTCATTGGAATTTTGATAGAAATTGATTGAATAAGTAGATTGCTTGAGTATTTTTGACATTTTAACCATATTAATTATTCCAACACATGAACATAGGATATCTTTCCATTTATTTGTGTCTTCTTCAATTCCTTTCTTCAGAGTTTTACAGTTTTCAGAATAAAGATTTTTCACTTCCTTGTTGTTGTTGTTCAGTTGTGAAGTCATGTCCAACTCTCTATTCTCTACTCCCATGGACCTCAGCATGCCAGGCTTCCCTTTCCTTAACTATCTCTCTCAGAGTTTGCTCAAACTCTTGTCTGTTGTGTTGATGATGCCATCCAACAATCTCACCTTCTGTCTCCCCCTTCTTCTCCTTCCCTCAATCCTTCCCAGTATCAGGGTCTTTTCCAAAGAGTCAGGTCTTTGCATCGGGTGGCCAAAGTATTGGAGCTTCAGCATCAGTCCTTCCAATGAGTATTCAGGGTTGATTTCCTTTACGATTGACATTGGTTTGATCTCTTTGCTGTCTAAGGGACTCTCAAGAGTCTTCTGCAGCACCACAATTTGAAAGCATCACTCGGCCTTCTTTATGCTACAGCTTTCACATCCATACAGGACTACTGGAAAAACCATAGCTTTGACTACACGGGCTGTTGTCAGCCAAGAGATGGATGCCTCTGCTTTTTAATACACTGTCTAGGTTTGTCATAGCTTTTCTTCCAAGGACCAAGTGTCTTTTAATTACACGACTGCAGTCACCATCTGCAGTGATTTTAGAGCCCAAGAAGAGAAAACCTGTCACTGCTTCCACTATTTCCTCGTCTATTTCCCATGAAGTGATGGGACCTGATACTGTGATCTTAGTTTTTTGAATGCTGAGTTTCAAGCCACCTTTTTCACTTTCCACTTTCACCTTCATCAAGAGGCTCTTCAGTTCCTCTCTGCTTTCTGCAATTAAAGTGGTACCATCTGCATATATTTGAGATTATTTCTCCTAGCAATCTTGATTCTAGCTTGTCATTCATCCAGTCCAGCATTTTGCATGCTATACTCTGCATAGAAATTAAATAAGCAGGGTGACAATATATAGCCTTGACGTACATCCAGTCCTTTGTCCCATGTTCAGTTCTAACTGTTGCTTCTTGACCTGCATACAGCTTTCTCAGGTATCAGGTAAGGTAGTCTGGTATTACCACCACTTGAAGAATTTTCCACAGTTTATTGTGATCCACACAGTCAAAGGCTTTAGCATAATCAGTGAAGCAGAAGTAGACGTATTTCTGGAATTTCCTTGCTTTTTTCTATGATCCAATAAATGTTGGAAATTTAATCTCTGGTTCCTCTGCCTTTTTAAAATCCAGTTTGTACATCTGGAAGTTTTTGGTTAATGTACTTCTGAAGCCTAGCTTGAAGGAATTTGAGCATTATCTTGGTAGCATGTGAAATGAGCACAATTGTACAGTAGTTTGAATATTCTTTGGCACTGCCCTTCTTTGGAATTGGAATGAAAACTCACCTTTTCCAGTCCTGTGGTCACTGCTGAATTTTCCAAATTGCTGACATATTGGCTACATCACTTCAACAGCATCATCTTTTAGGATTTTAAATTGATCAGCTGTAATTCTATCACCTCCATTAGCTTTGTTTGTAGCAATACTTCCTAAAGCCTATTCAATTTCACACTCCAGTATATCTGACTCTAGGTGAGTGACCACACTATTGTGCTTATCTGGATCATTAAGACCCTTTCTGTATAGTTCTTCTGTGTATTCTTGCCACCCCTTCTTGATCTCTTTTGTTTCTGTTAGGTCATTGCCTTTACTGTCCTTTATTGTGCCCATTCTTACATGAAACGTTCCCTTGGTTTCGCCTCCTTGGTTATATTTATTCCTATATATTCAAATTGGGTTTGCCTGGTGGCTCAGACAGTAAAGAATCTGCCTGCAATGCAGGAGACCAGGGTTCAATTCCTGCATCAGGAAGATTCCCTGGAGAAGGACATGGAAACCCAGTGTACTATTCTCGCCTGGAGAATTCCATGGACAGAGGAGCCTGGTGGGCTACAATCCATGGGATCAGAGTCAGACACAACTGATTGAATAACACATATATTCATACTAGATCTATGTCCAAAAGAATTGTTTTCTTAATTTTTTAGATAGTTTATTTGTATGTGTATATGAACACAACTGATTTTTGAGTGTTGATTTCATATCCTTCAGTTTTATTGAATTCATTTATTAGTTTAAGAGTTTTGGGGTTGGAGTCTTTAGTGTTTTCTACATATAACATATTATCTGCCAACAGTGAAAATTTTACTTCCTCTTTTCTGATTTGAAGGCCTTGTATATGCTTTTCTTGTCTAATTGCTCTGGCTGGAATTTCTAGTATGCGTTGAAGAGAAGTAGTGAGAATGGGCATCCTTGACTTATTGCTGATATTAGCAGGGGAAAAAGCTATAAGTTTTTCATTATTGAATGTGATATTAGTTGTGGACTTCTTATATGTGGCCTTTATAATGTTGAGATACATTTCCTCTATACTTAATTTAAGAGCTTTTAACAGGAAAATATGGTAAATTTTAAAAGTGTTTCTTTATCTATTGAAATGATCATACAAGTTTTTAACCTTCATTTTGCTAATGTGATGTATCACACTTATTTATTTGCATATATCAAATCATCCTTGCATCACAGGGATAAATCCCACTTGGTCATAGTGTATGAGGGTATCTATGTCCTATTGAATTCAATTTGCTAGTATTTTACTAAGGATTTTCATCTATATTTAGCAGGATTGTTGGCTTATAATTTTGTTTTCTTGTGGTATACTTTTCTGACTTTGTATCACAATAATGCTGGCCTCATAAAAGGAATTTGTAAGTGGTTTCTCATTTTAAGCCAAAGAGATAAATAGACAGAAATACAACAACAATAAGGACTTCAATACTCCACTTTCATCCCCATCTAGATGAAATTGATCTAACGACATATACAATTTATCCCATCATGCAGCAGCAGAATACACATTCCTCTTAAGCACACAGGGAACATTTTTCAGAAAAGATAAAATGTTAGGCCACAGAACAAATTTTAACAGATTAAGAAGATTTATATTTTATTAAATCATATTTCTGACTATAATAATATAAAAATAGAAGCCAATAACAGAAAGGTAATTGGAAAATTCAAAAATATTTAACAATAAACAATACACATAACTGATTCTCAAATGCATTACACTAAGTGAAAGATGTTGGACTTGAGTGTGAGCACAATGTACAATTTTACATATATGACATTAGGAAAAGCAAGACTATAGGGATGTAAAACAGATTAGTCATTTTTAGGGTTGGAAGTTAAGTTTAAAAGGAAACAATGAAACTTTTAGGGACAACAGTAGTATTTTATGTCTTGAGGGTTACAAGGCTATTTGTCAGAATTAACTGAGTTGTAATATGAAAAGCAAGAATTTTACAATCTGTAAATTTTATCTTGGTAAATCTTACTTAAATGCACACATAATTGCACAATTACTGGATACTGTACTCAGGATTTCTAATTTAGTAGATATGTGCTTAGCCACTCAGTCATGTCCAACTCTTTTTGACCCCAGGGACTATAGCCCACCAGGCTCCTCTGTCCGTGAAATTCTCCAGGAAAGAATACTGGAGTGAGTTGCCATACCCTCCTCCAGGGGTCTTTCCAACCCAGGAATCGAACCCAGGTCTCCTGCATTGCAGGTGGATTCTTTACCATCTGAGCCACCAGGGAAGCCCCTTAGTGGATATGGGTGGAGCTCAAATTTTCCATTTCTACTAAGTGGCTTGATGATACTGATGCTCCTGGTCTGAGGTCACACTTTGAGAAACATAACCTTAGACTAATGCTCCTGAGAATTAAATATATCCTGAATGATCAGAAGTACTCTTAAAATACGTACATTGATTTAGGGAGCCTGAAATTCTGTTTATCCTACAAGTTCTACTACTGTTGGTCCTTGTGCTGTTGGCACATTATATTATAAGGTCTTAGGTATTTTGTGCTTGTTATCCTAAATTCCTAAAACTGAGGTACATATGCTAATAACAAACACTGAGTGAGAAGTCAAGGACTGACACCTAATTTTGTGATTGCTAGTGTAATGTGTTTGGCTGATGTAAGGACAATTGCAAAGAATGTTAAAACTACCACACAATTGCACTCATCCCGTACGCTAGCAAAGTAATGCTCAAAATTCTCCAAGCTAGGCTTCAAAAGTACATGAACTGAGAACTCGCAGATGTTCAGGCTGGATTTAGAAAAGGCAGAGGAACCAGAGATCAAATTGCCAGCATCCACTAGATCATCAAAAAAGTAAGATAATTCCAGAAAAACATCTACTTCTGCTTCATTTACTACGCTAAAGCTTTGACTGTGTGGATCAAAACAAACTGTGGAAAATTCTTCAAGAGATGGGGATACCAGACCATCTTACCTGCCTCCTTAGAAACCTGTATGCAGATCAAGAGGCAACAGTTAGAACCAGGCATGGAACAACGGACTGGTTCAAAATTGGGAAAGGAGTACAGCAAGGCTGTATTGTCACCCTGCTTATTTAACTTATATGTAGAGTACATCATGAGAAATGCTGGGCTGGAGGAAGCACAAGCTGGAATCAAGATTGCTGGGAGAAATATCAATAACCTCAGATATGGAGATGACATCACCCGTAGGGCAGAAAGTGAAGAGGAATTGAAGAGTCTCTTGATGAAGGGGAAAGAGGAGAGTGAAAAAGCTGACTCAAAACTCAACATTCAAAAGGTAAGATCATGGCATACAGTTCCATCACTTCAAGGCAAATGTATGAGAAAACAATGGAAACAGTGACAGATTTTATTTTGGGGGGCTCCAAAATCACTGCAGATGGTGACTGCAGTCATGAAATTAAAAGACGCTTGGTCCTTGGAGGAAAAGCTATAACCACCCTAGACAGTGTATTAAAAGCAGAGACATTACTTGCTGACAAAGGTTCATATAATCAAAGCTATAGTTTTTCCAGGCATGCATGAATGTGACAGTTGGACCATAAAGAAGGCCGAGCACCAAAGAATTGATGCTTTTGAACTGTGGTGTTGGAGAAGACTTGAGAGTCCCTTGGACTGCAAGGAGATCAAACCAGAGTCAATCCTAAAGGAAATCAACACTGAATATTCATTGGAAGGACTGATGTTGAAGCTGAAGCTCCAAAACTTTGGCCACCTAATGAGAAGAGTGAGCCACTGGAAAAAAAAAAACCCTGATGCTGGGAAAGACTGAAGGCAGGAGGAGATGGGGATGACAGAGAACGAGATGGATGGATGGCATCAGCAACTCAGTGGACATGAGTTTGCACAAGCTCGGGGAGATAGTGAAGGACAGGGAAGCCTGGTGTGCTGCAGTCCATGGGGTTGCAAAGAGTCAGACACAATTGAGACTGAATAACAACAAAGGATAATTACACATTTAAAACAAAAGGCTTAATTCTCCTTGTTGAAAGTAGGAGAATAGACTTTATCTCACTCTCTTTTCTTGAACTGGTGGTGTTAGTTGCTCACTTGTGTCAAACTCTTTGCAATCCTGTGGACTGGGGCTTATTTAGCTCTTCTGTCCATGGGATTTTCCAGGGAAGAATAGTGGTGTATTTCCATTTCCTTCTCAGGGGATCTTCAAGCTTGTAATGGAAAACTCTTTTCTGGTTGAAATATACTGTAATTTTTTTTAAAAGCTAATTAATCCTCTCACCAGCTTTAGGATCCAGAAATGTCTTTTCAAGGATTTAGGAATAACATCTTTCAAATGTTATTTGAAAGGTAGCACCCTTACTTCCCAGTTTCTATGTGATGAAAGGTGTAGTAGCCCACCTTTTGCAGGGTTGAAGTGTTTTTCCCAGAGTACTTTCTGTCACAAACATGCAAGAGAAAGCCATGTAGATAATATAGATGGGATGGCCACCCCAACTACAAAATGGATCTAGGATAAACTATGAGTGACACATAGTGCTGTCAAATCCTCTTCAGTTCAGTCACTCAGTCGTGTCTGACTCTTTGCGACCCCATGAATCGCAGCACTCCAGGCCTCCCTGTCCATCACCAACTCCCGGAGTTTACTTAAACTCATGTCCATGGAGTCGGTGATGCCATCCAACCATCTCATCCTCTGTCGTCCCCTTCTCCTCCTGCCCCTAATCCCTCCCAGCATCAGGGTCTTTCCAATGAGTCAACGCTTTGCATGAGGTGGCCAAAGTATTGGAGTTTCAGCTTCAGCATCAGTCCTTCCAGTGATCACCCAGGACTGATCTCCTTTAGGATGGACTGGTTGGATCTCCTTGCAGTCCAAGGGACTCTCAAGAGTCTTCTTACTTGGGACTAATTATTGTTTATCTTGAGAACATGTATGCAATGGGTTGTATCTGCTTGATTATATAAAAAGGTGAGATTTTTTTCCTCCATCTTGTCAATCTCTTTATTAAATTGCCTGTAATGCACATCTGGCTTAATGTTTATTCAATATGTATATATATATATATATTTTTTTTTTTTTTCTTTTGGAAACCTCTTTGAGGAGAGTGGTTTTCTGAACTGGAAAGAGATATTATTTTTAATTAATTATCTCTAACACTGACTATTTCCTTCCTCTTTATCAATAAAAACCCTACTGGTAGATACTTCTCCATGAAAGTAGAGACAACATACTAAGGGAGAAAGAAGTAATTGAAAAAGGAGAAAGATTTCAGAAAATATCCCTTTGTCATTTTCACTAAGTGAGTAAAATAATTAACAAATAAATAAGCAGAAGAATACATACACACATATAAACATACATACATACATACAAGCCCAAATTGGCATGGGCAGAGAAAACAAAATAGCCCTCACATTTTATAGAGCACAGTGGGGAAAACAGGTCTCTTTAAAGTGTGTGTGTTTCCCTTACCTTCATATCTTTAATTCCCTACAGGAGATAAGAGATAGGGAAATGGAGTGGGAGAATGACTCCCAGATTTATTATAGCAATCACTTGATGCTTTCCAATATGGCAGCCAAAATATAAGCACATAATAATTTCAAAGACTCTTAATTTGCGATAGCAGGTATTTACTCTTTTAAAAAATTCTCTAAAGGTATTAGATATTTTTTCTTTCCTTCTCCTGCCTCAGGAACTGTCAAGAAGGTCTAATTAGTCCATTGGACAGTGTAGACTTTCACTGATGTATACTGAAATATGGATTGGACTTTTCAAAGTAAAAATTCCAATAAGAAGTTAATACAGTTCCTGTGGATATTTTTTTGACAATGTCCTTTTAGAAACTCCTTGAAGAAGACTGTATCTGGACAAAAAGACATGATGAATCATTCCAAACTGCAAAAACTGCAGCTTACAGAGAAATGTGGACTAATAAGATTATAATTCAATGAAAATACTATTTTTTTAAATTTCAAGGACAGAAATATTAGATTATGTCTCCAAAAAGTTATCTAAAATGAATATCATTATCAGTAATATCTTAGAATTTTACTAACTTCACACTAAAAGAGCAAAGATTTATAACAAAGCAGTAATATTACAGAAATACAATAAAGTTAACACACAAATGAACAGTTTATTAAAGAAAGAATACCAAATTTTAGAAACATTTCAAACATAAAAGTACTGAGAGACTTACCTAAGTTACACTGCCCAACTCTTTCCCCAACATCAAACAATTACATTCTGACCACTGCTCTGCACAATTGCCTATGGCAAAGTCCAGGCTACTTGGGGGTATTCACAAGTCCCTTTATAATCTGGCTCCCATCTTTCCATTTGGCCTTATCTCCAAAACTTGGATGCCTTACCAGGGGTTCTCAAACTTCATCATGGGTCAGAATTACCTGAACTGTTTGTAAAACCACAGATTCCTTCTTGATGGTAGTCTTTCTGACAGGTGTGAGATGATATCTCATTGTGGTTTTGATTCCATTTCCCTGATGATTAACAATACTGAGCATCTTTTTGTCTGTTGGCCATGTGGATTTTCCCTTTGAAAAAATGTCTAGTCGAGTCTTCTGCCCATTTTTATTTCCTTTTATGTTGTCAGGGTTTGAAGTTTGTAGAGGTATACCTGCCAAATGTTTTAATGCTTACAAAGGAAAGAATCCAGGGTCTTGCTTGGTAGAACTTGCTTCAGGTAACTGATGAAACAGCAGAACACTCTAATATGCTAAAAATATGAATTCTCTTTAGCCACTTATTGTAAGTAAAACATCTGCATGACAGATAATACTGATTGGGGAAATGTGAAGTATGTCTGAGAACAAGCAAGCTTTCTAAGCTTTCGTCTCCCCTGACTTAGATCATTAGCCTCACACATCCCCCAAACTAGCTGTAGGACAGCCCACATGAGAAAATGTGAGTTCTCTAGAGAGGTTCTGAATCACTATACTTAAATGGTTGAGTTCAGTTCAGTTCAGTTGTTCAGTTGAGTTCAGTTCAGTTCAGTCGCTCAGTCATGTCCGACTCTTTGTGACCCCATGAACTGCAACACGCCAGGCCCCACTGTCCACCACCAACTCCTGGACTCCACTGAAACCCATGTCCATCGAGTCAATCATGCCATCCAACTGTCTCATCCTCTGTTGCCCACTTCTCCTCCTGCCCGCAATCCCTCCCAGCATCAGGGTCTTTTCCAATGGGTCAGCTCTTCGCATTAGGTAGCCAAACTAATGCGAAAATGAAACTCCAAAATATTGGAGTTTCAGCTTCAACATCAGTCCTTCCAATGAACACCCAGGACTGATCTCCTTTAGGATGGACTGGTTGGATCTCCTTGCGGTCCAAGGGACTCTCAAGAGTCTTCTTCAATGGGAGGAAAGCAAAGAAAAGAGACCAAATCTTCAGTGCTCGCTGCCTTATAAGAAAATTAGCTTTTCCTAATTGAGAAAAGTGTCCAAGTATTCATCCACAGTGGGTAGTTTATAGGTGGAGAAGTAAGGTATTAATAGACGTGGAGTGCTAAGCCATATGTATTGGTCTCTGGAAGTTCCTACATGCGGAAACAGTTTGGAGAATAAGAACACCCTCCCAATCCTAGTTGATAATTATCCCCTGTGCCAGTTTCTAGCTTTGAAGCATATGTTTGGCTATCGATGTTGAGAGTACAATGAAAGTCACTTGCTCTCATTTATGTGACTGTAGCACTGTGATCCTCATGCCGTGTTGATTAGTAATGTGCATTGATCTCTGGGACAAGGCTGAACCTGGATCGCGTGACATATGCAGAGCAGCGCATGACTGAGCTCATTCAGCAACAAATAGCCCTTGGAAACTCCCTTTATGTTTATTTTCATCATTTGAGTTCCACTTGATGTTTCTCTTTTTTTGCCTGTCTTTTCATCATTGTAGGCAACCAAACCCCAAGGGAGAATCTAAAGAGCTTCATAAGGAAAGGAAAGTTTTCTCAGAGTGTAGAAATGAGAGCTATACATCAGAAGTTGTGAGTTCTCTGAATTGACCTGCCAGTAAATGGAGGTATTCCATTTGTCATCAATGTGCATTTTATGCAGATACAGCATTCAAGGGGAAACAGAATCATTTGGCAGAGTTCTTGGATTTGTTTACTGACTTTATATCTTCATTTTCTCGCTCTCTCCTACCCCTTCTGGGGAAATCTGCTTACGAGCTCTCAGCTTCCAAGAGCTAAAGTTAGGTCCAAATGTACAAGTGCTAAAATTATTTACTTTCATTTATGTTTATTTAAATCAATATGTAAACTGAGTAATGACAGTATTTGCTATTTCAATACAACTATTTCACTCCACTGGCCATCGTCAATTTTATTTTTCCCCAGTGTTAAAGATGATATTGGTCAGTGAGGTAGTTTATATTATGAAGTCTACACCCAACCCAGTGAAGTTTCTTTTTTCCCAAGAGTGAAATCTACAATTTTGTGGTTTACCCCTGAATTTTTAGAAGACCAAGAGCTGTAGTTAAAAAAAAAAAAAAAAAAAAGCTTTACTGGCTATAGGAAGAAAACATCTAATTTTAGTGACATCTTGGCAACTTGGCAGGTATGGTATTTTTGGTAGCATCTGGCATCTCATGAAAAATTCCAAATTTTTGGCAAGGAATTCAGTGCCCTTTATAACTAAGCTTATCCCTTCTTTTCATCCTTATTCATCTTTTTTCTCCAGCTTTTCTTTGTGGATATACTTGCCACTCCCCAACACAGCAGGTCATTTGACTTCCCAGTGTATTGATGTATATACTGCTCTCAGAAAAATCTGAATCCCTTCTCTCTGTCTCATGTCCACTTGGCACACTTCAATGCAATCTTTAATACCCAGTTCAGTGTTAATTACTGTTTTCTTCCTGTATAAAATTTCCCATTCTCTCTCATCTTCAGGTGAACTTGATTTTTACCTTAGTTAGCTTTCCCAGAATTATCCTTTATCTTTATAATAACTTTGCTTGTGTGATAGAAAGGTGCACATCTCTGATGCTTTCAGTAGATTATGAGCTCTGCAAGGACAGGTACATTGTCTTCTTAATCTCTTCTCCCCACAGGAAAGCACATTTCCTGACACACAGCGTATATTCAATATAGGTTTGTTGAATTAAATCAAACACAAAACAGTGTCATATAAAATGGTGCATGGACAGATGAATAATCACTGCTGAAATACACAGAGTTTTAACTCACAAGAGGGTCAATCACTTCACAGAGGCTATTTGGCAAAGTACTATATCAATCAGGGACCTATTTTCAATTGGATGGTGACAGGTTTACTTTTTGGCTATAAGGATATGAAATACGTTGTACATATAATATATTGTTTCATAAAAACTGAAGCACAAATTCCCTGACAACAAAAGATACATTTGCAGAGCATCAAATGGACTAATATGAAGGATGCTTATGGGGAAATACTTCAATGCAGATAATGCTATTGGGAAACCTCTGTCAGTTGAAAAATTCCAAAACTAACATAAATGTACTTTTAGATTTGTCCCAACTTTTAGAGGAGAGAAAATATGTTGCAGTTTAGGCTGAACAGACAATTACAATTATACTCTACACAATGGAGATAAAATTCAAGTTTTCCTACAAAGGTCCACCAATTATCAAAATTCCCATATCTTCCAGAGGGGAAATATAGTAATGTTTTAATCTCAAAGGATATAGTGAAAGAACTTACTGAATAACTGTATGTTGTACATCCTACATGAGTTTCCATCTTCCCAGTGAAATTTCTGTCCCTTGCTCCTGCTCCATGGTATCAATCCTTCCTCTCCTTAAATGGGGGGAAATACTTACAATTTTGCCTCAGAATCTGCTTTGGAGAATTTCTTCTTTTAAATTTTTGTTTGTTTTTAAACCTTGTTAGATCCTTCACTTGAATCTATTCTCAAACTGTTAAAGATGTTTTCAGCTTTTTAAAAATCAAAACTCCCACCAAGGTCTTACCTAAGGGTGCACCTATTCAGGGCTGTGTTCATCACTGAGATAAAACTGACAGATGTGCCCTTTCTTTCCCAAGATTGGACCCTGTTCAGGTTGACCTATGATGCTGAGTTAACTCTTGTACTTAGGTTAGATTCTAGATGAGTTATAGGAAACTTCAGTTTTGATGAGAAATTGTTATCCACATGAGGTTTGGTGGCTCAGTCCATAATCTACCTGCAATGCAGGAGACTGGGTTTGATCCCTGGGTCAGGAAAATCCCCTGGAGGAGAAAATGGCAACCCATTCCAATATTCTTGCCTAGAAAATCCCATGGACAGAGGAGACTGGCAGGATATATAGTCCATGGGGTCCCAAGAGTTGGACACAACTTACTAACTAAACCACCACCACTATGAGGTCTTCCTCATTAGTGTGACATCCAAAATGTTTTGTATTAGATCATCCATAAAACAGTTTGTTAGAATCTATACCTTAGGATTCTTCTATTTAAAAGATATATATAAGGCATCTCGTATATTTCCTTTGTTTCTTGGTGGGACTGTATTACAGCACTATAGATAGCTTTAGTTCAAGGTGAAATAGATCTCCAAATGTGACAACTGTCATCTTTCTTATTAAATTGTGTTTACAGTTCAGTTCAGTTCAGTCGCTCAGTTGTGTCTGACTCTCTGCAACCCTATGAACCACAGCACACCAGGCCTTCCTGTCCATCACCAACTCTGGGAGTTTACGCAAACCCATGTCCATTGAGTCAGTGATGCCATCCAACCATCTAATTCTCTGCCATCTCCTTCTCCTCCTGCCCTCAATCTTTCCCAGCATCAGGGTCTTTTCAGATGAGTCAGCTCTTCGCATCAGGTGGCCAAAGTACTGGAGTTTCAGCTTCAACATCAGTCCTTCCAACGAACACCCAGGACTGATCTCCTTTAGGATGGACTGGTTGGATCTCCTTGTAGTCCAAGGGACTCTCAAGAGTCTTCTCCAACACCACAGTTCAAAAGCATCAATTCTTCTGTGCTTGGCTTTCTTTATAGTCCATCTCTCACATCCATACATGACTACTGGAAAAACCATAGCCTTGACTAGATGGGCCTTTGTTGACAAAGTAATGTCTCTGCTTTTTAATATGCTGTCTAGATTGGTCATAACTTTCCTTCCAAGGAGTAAGCGTCTTTTAACTTCATGGCTGCAATCACCATCCGCAGTGATTTTGGAGCCCAAAAAAATAAAGTCAGCCACCATTTCCACTGTTTCCCCATCTATTTGCCATGAAGTGATGGGACCAGGTGCCATTATCTTAGTTTTCTGAATGTTAAGCTTTAAGCCAACTTTTTCACTCTCCTCTTTCACTTTCATCAAGAGGCTTTTTATTCTTCTTCATTTTCTGCCATAAGGGTGGTATCATCTGCATATCTGAGGTTATTGATACAGAAGCTCATTTATTTGAAATGTTAATGTATATAGAAATAGAAATATTCATTTAGCAGCACTTTGACACTTTGTTTTTGTTGTTAATGACATCTGTAGTAAAAAGAGCAACAATAAAAACAACAAGAAGCGTCCTAAGGGTGGGGAAAGGGCAGGTACTCTCCTCTCCTCGACTAAGACCCCCATTTCCTTTTCCTCAAGGGAACTGAGATAAGACATTATGTTTTAAAGACTGAGCTCTTCCTAATCCTGAAAAAACTTCCCTGGTGGCTCAGACGGTAAAGCGTCTGCCTACAATGCAGGAGACCTGGGTTCAATCCTTGAGTGGGGAAGATCCTCTGGAGAAGGAAATGGCAACCCACTCCAGTACTCTTGCCTGGAAAATCCCATGGGAGGAGCCTGGTAGGCTACAGTTCATAGGGTCGCAAAGAGTTGGATACGACTGAGCGACTTTATTATTGTTATTAATCCTGAAAAGAAAGGGGGAAAAAAATCAATTACTAATGACTCGTGTTGGTTCAAAAGGGGAAATATTAAGAGAGTAGAAAAGAGTGGTCTTTTTTGAGAAGGCATAAAATTGTGTAATAGGGAACACTTAGCGAATGGGAGGAAAAAAATTTCAGCAATTTAACTTTAATTGGAAGTAGGGGTTATATGCGACTGAAATAGGTTGACGAGAACTTTCAAGTGTTACAGAGTGTTATTTCATTTTAAATTCCTGCCAGCAATGAATGAGAGTTTCTGTTGGTACACACCATAGCCAGTGCCTGGTATTTGTATTCTTTTAAATTTTAGACAGTATAATTGACTTGCAGTTGTATCAGTTGCAGTTTATATTTCTCTAATGATTATCAATGCTGAATATTTTTTCATGTGCTTCTTTGGTGCCCAAATATCTTATTTGGGTGAAGTATCTATTCAAATCATTTGCACATGTTTTCATTGGGCTGTCTTCTTATTTTCTAGTCTAAGACTCCTTCCTTTATATATGCATATATATGTAATTTATATTATAATTTATATATATATAATTTATATATATCAATGTTAGAAATAACTCCTTTGTCAGATATGTTTTATATTTTTTTCTCTCTCTTTCAATTCCTTAACGGTGTTTTTATTATTATATTTGTGAAGAAAAACGTAAAGTATGGTTAGGAACTGTGAAATATGATGTTTAAAGCAGGATAATATTAACTCTAAGTAGACTTTAATAAGTTAAAAATGCATATTATTAGCCCTGGGGCAATCACACACACAAAAAGAAAAGAATTGTAGCTAAAATTCCAATAAAGAAAATAAAATGAAACATTCTAAAATGTTTGATTATCACCTTCAAAACTCAGGAAATGAGAAACAAATAAGAAGTGGCATTAAAGAAAATAATAAAATGTCGACTGAAACCTAACCATGTCAATAATTATATTAAATGTTGATTTAAGAAAGATTATAATCTCAAGGTGAAGATTATTGAACTGGGTAAAAGTAAAAAGGCAAGACCAAAAAAACAGATGTGTTTCTAAGAGATACATTTTAAATAGAAAGATACAGACAGGTTGTAATGATGAAAAATATATACCTGCTCTCAGCAAGTGCACAAAGTATATATCAATATCAGACAAAGTAAACTTCAGGATAAAAATATTACTAATTATAGGAAATATTATTTCTCTAATGATAAAAGAATGAGAAATTCTGGATGATATAAGATTTTAATTGTATTTACATCTAATAACAGATCCTCAAAGTAGAAACTGACAGAAACTAAATGGAGAAAAAAGTTAAAAACCATAATCAGCAATTTTAACCCTTCTCTCTCAGTAATTAATAGAATAACTTGAAAAATATCAGTAGGAAATAGAGGAATTCTGAATCATATTATCAACCAACTTTACCCAATTGATATTTACAGAACAATATACCCGACAAATGTAGAATATGTAATTCATTTTAGTGTACCTGGAACATTAGCCAATATAGTCCATATAATGAATCATAAAACAAACCTCAAAAATTGAAATACTACTAGGTATTATCTCCATCTAAAACTTCACAAAGCTAGAAACCAGTAACATATAAGAGATATGTATGTGTGTGTATATATATATATGTATCTATATCTATATAAATCTTAATAATTGTAAGTTATTCAACAGATTTATAAATAATCAGTAGATGAGAGAAAAATAAAGATTAGAAAATGATTAAAACTGGATGATAATATAACACAGTATATAAACAATTTTTTAACTGAAAATATTATGTTGTTGTTATTTAGTTGCTAAGTTGTATCTAACTCTTTGTGATCCCATTGACTATAGCCCACCAGGCTCCTCCATCCATGAGGTTTCCTGGGTAACAACACTGGAGTGTATTGCCATTTCCTTCTCCAGAGGATTTTCCCAACCCGAGGATTGAATCCACATCTCCTGCACTGGCAGGTGGATTCTTTACCACTGAACCACTGGGGAATTACTATAGTGCTGAAACTACTATAGTGCAGAGAGAAAAAAATATAGTTCTAAAGAGTAAATCAGTGGTTTATATTTTCTCCATAGAGAGCATGAAAATAGAGCAAATCAAGCCTGAGATAAGTAGAATACAAGAAATAATAAAGACAATCACAAATCAATAAAATGAAAAGGGTCAAAGAGTAAAATGATTCAAGACATTATTATTTGAAACTATTACTAAATAAAATTGACATTCAGAATTCTCAATAAAAAGAAAACCCAAGGATCATTAAGAAAACCCTAGGGATCTCTATGAGACACATCCTGCCAAGTCAGCCTGGATCTTTTCTGGTATGCTATAACAATTTTTTAAGTGCTATGACTGTTGTGTGCTAATCATAAGTCCCATTCCATCCTCAGTTCTCTTTGCTAGGAGTCTGCGAGGATGAAATTTTGATCACTGTAGCATAATAGTTATAACTGTAGCCAAATAAAATAAAATATTTATTATGCATTAATTATTATGCATTATTATGCATTAGGGTTTACGTTAGTTTGGCCAAGACTGACCAGAAATCTCCTTAATATTTTAGACTGTATTTAGTCCTCTTTGTGAGCAGTAGGCCATTTTGTAGGATTCAAAAAACTGTGATCATTGTTTCAAGTGTAATGCCAACCCCTCAATCTAGTCAGCTGGTTATTGTGTTAGTTGCAGCCAATGGATTTATAGATTTTTAAAGCTCTTCTCATCTTCCAGGCAGCAGCATCTCCTACTCTAGTTCTAGTTTGCTAGAGCTAGGTTTAATAAGAGATCTAAAGGAAATGAAGTTCACTGGTAAGCTTTCATATCATTGCGTTGCACACCAGCTTCACACACAATTGCAACAGGTTCCTTTTTCTTCTCCAGGAAAGCTGTTGTCTTATAAACTGCTTGGTTTCAACAGTCACATTTTCCTCTACATTTGAGTCAATTTTCATAATGCTTTTGAATATATATAAGAAAATCTGATCAAGCTCTCAGATTTCTGTGATGGTGTGTGTTCATAGGTACATTGAAGTTTCCATGAATACTCAATTTATTCCTGACAGTAGATTTATTCAGTGTCATCAACTAAAATCGAACATATTTTGCCAGCCTTACCCAATTACATCAGTAATACTCCACTCCATGCACTGAACAAATCTATTTTCTGATTTTGCAGAAAGGCATATGTCACTTAGAGACAAAAATTCATAAAACTCTCAGCTTTCTGAATCCAATTCAGTGTCTCTCTAAATTGCATTTGGGGCAGTCTCATGGGGAATGCGTAAGTGTAAAAACAGACTTTGGAAATAGGAAGGGATTTTTATGAGTCCTTCCTATTGTTATGTTCTGTCTGTAATTATTTTCTTAGAGTTTTTTTTTTTTTTCATTTCTGTTCACCACATAAAGTCCCCTAATTTGGAATTCCATGTGCATATGTGTATATAGTTGGTGACTCTCAGAAGTACAATCTTTACAAGTAGACCAAGCTATAGATTGTTAGAGTTAGATGAACCCTTGGAGGCTAGTTGACCAACTCTTGCCATTTCTGAGATGAGAAACAAAGGTCTGGAGAATTAGGGATTCATCTAACCAGTCCTGCAAAGATAAAAGCAGAGTTGATATAAAAATCAGAGGAGTACCCTAATAAAAAATAATGATGTTGAAGATCATAATATTTGCCAGGGATAGTGTAACCACATTAAGTATATAATTATTAACTACTATAATGTAGTTTTATTATTCCTATTGTTATTCCATTTTAAATTTCACAATAATCCTATGAAAAAATACCATAAATGTGCCAAGCATATAGATGGAAAATAAAATCCTGGAGCTTAAAAGGGTGGTGGGATGTGCCCAAACCATATGGGTAAAGTGAAGCAGGGAGTAAAGCTGAGGCTGCATTCTTTCCAAGTCTAAGTTCCTAATCACTCACTCTACCTATTTCCTTCTTCTCTGCTCTAATGTTTCTCCCTGTGTTTCCTCACCTAAGCCTTCTAATCACACCGAAGCAGAAGCAAGTCAAGATCAATTGTCCTCCCTACGTTGATTCCCTGTCTTGCTTGGCTCTCTTCTTGAGCTAAGTGAAGCTTCAAAATGCAGTACATTTTCTGAACGAATGGCAGTGTGAGTCAGGACTGTCCTGCCTTTCTCTAGTGACTCGCAGTGGGCCTCATTTCCTTGTGAGTTAATATAGGCTTCATTCAAGGAGCCCCAGAAATCCCTTAAAGCTCAGATCATAAAATCCCAAGAAACATTTAGAGATGAAGTAAGACAAGGAGCCTGGTGGCATCATGGCAAACTCTTTTATGCCTAGAAAATAACCAGTATTGTGGAAGGAGTTATTATGAGAATAAATTTTCTTGATGGGAATTGAGCTGAGCTTTTTCTTTCATATTTTGTTCAATTCCCAATTTTAAACTCATAGTCCCCATGGACATATGGGGCACAGAGATGCTGAGAGGAATGTAACCTGATTCTGTTGTTCCAGAAATTTGTCAGAGGGACACTTCATCTGATTTACATTTTGCAGTAGTTGGCATTGTGGAAGGTAGTCAAAGAGAAGCTAGGAATCATTGACTTTGCATATTTTATGAATAAAACCTGAACTGATTAAATTTCTCATATTAATGTAAAGAATACAAGTGGAAATGAAAGGCATATCTATCTCTATTTTTCCAAAAAATAAATACCTTGAGAATTTATGTATGAAGTGGAATGATAACTTTATTATTTTCAAGACTTTTCCCCTGACTGCATGTAAGAAATATCCTTCCCCCCTGACCCTTTCAAATTACAAGGGATATATTCTCTGCCAATGTGAATCATGCAAAAGCTCTGTGCTGCTCTCACAGAATTAATTAATCTTTGACATTCTCTTTTCAAAATGCACAGTATTTCAGATTTAAGGTTCCTCATGGGTTTCTACAGTAGGTTATATGTTTTTATGTTTGACACACAAAAATTAATCTGCCCAATAAATGTTAACTTTATTATCGTGATGTTGCTGAATGTACCAACTGTTGTTCCTGTGAGACTTTCAGTCCCATAATGCTGAATCAAATAGTTCATATTAGCTTCAGATAAAATATTCAAACATGTACCAACCTCCCCAAATTCCCAAATTCTGCTCATCATTAGTTGCAAAGTACCTGTCACTTCTGATGAGTTCATTTAAATGTTAAATGCATTTGTTATCTTGCATACTTCACCCAGTGAAGTCAGAGGGGCGTTTTACTTCAAATATGCATGAAGGCACTGTTTTCAATGAACATTATATGAACTATGAAGGAAATAAAATATGCAGGACCCACAGATATGGTGTATTAATAGTCCCTGTTTTTTTTATTCATGTTAAGTGTTTCCTTGGGGGATTTTAGTTTTCTCTGCTTAATGTAGGAGATCCATCAGCTTCATTGTAAGCCATTTAAAACTGCTGTGTAAAACTTTTTTATGTCTCTTTAAATGAAGCTTGATCCAAAAGCTAATACTAAAGTCATTTTGATACTTAAAAATCTCTCACCCACTAAAAGACACTGATTTTTCTCAATTTTCATGTAGTTGATCTAGACTGTAAGAGAAATGTGATTTTGTCACTACTGTCCTAATCATGATTGAATCAATCCCTTAGCTATCTATAAGGGTTCTTTTAGTACTTCAAAAAGTAAACAAAAAAAGTTCTGAAACCTAAAGTATGATTACTGTAGAAACTATTACTTGATATAAAACACCTCTCCTTTGTCTCTACCTACTAAAAGAGAACTTAAAATGAACCACCATAATTTAAACATGAATCTATAAGGGAAAAAAAATGAAGATAAATTCCCTAAATGTGTTGTTTGTATTTTTTCTTATAAAAGCCATACAGAAGCAGCAAGCCTTTCTCTCCTGATTTTCTAGATATGCTCAGTGTCTCTCCTGTAACTTTCTCAGCCCCTTGTGCATAGCTGTTTTAGCCATCATCACATTACATTGTAATATTTCATGTATTTGTCTGTCATCCCAAGTAGGCCCCATGGGAAACCAGAGTTTACTGAACTCTGGATCTCCAGAGCCCAGTATAATATATATCAGGGTCTAAAACTGGTAAATTTTGGAAGAAAAGGGCAAATGAAGAGGGGAAAAGAAGGTAGGGAGGGGAAAAAGGAAGGGGGTACAGAGAAAGAGAGGATATCAGTTGGAAATTTATATAGAGAAAAGGAATTCCAAGTTTTAAGAAAACAAAAAATACTAAAACACATCACTGTAGTAAACATTTAATATATTAGTACTTAGTTTCCTATTACAAAACAAAACATTCAGGCTGATTCTAACATTCACTGGTTTTCAGTGAATGCTGTGAGATTTGCTGACTTTAGGTCCAATTATTAATTTTAATAGTGAATGAGATCAGTGGTGCTCATAAATTAGCAATAAAACCAAATTTCTTAGTTTGAATTTGGTTAGTTTTAAATCAAGACAAAAATGTTACAAATGTGAACTGGTATCAACATGTTTTTGCTTGACTTATCTTTATTTCAGTGTATATTTCTTTTTAAAACTATACAATATTACATGTCAATGTAAGAAATGTAGAAAATGTGATGAGCAAATACAAAAGAAAAAAATACCCCCAGGCTCACCACTAAAACACAACCACTCAGCCTATTTTGCTGAAAATCCCTCCACATCTTTGTTTCTGTGTGTGTGTATGTTTATTTAGAAATTTTAAAAGGCATTATTTATGGAACACACTTTTTAAATATGACTGACAATATATTAATTAATAATTAATGATTTATTGCTATTTATTAATAACTTAATTAGTAATATATTGCCATCGAGAAATATATGTCTCTGATTCCTAGTAACAATGGAATAGCTTCACTAACCTTCCCACAGATAACATTTGTATAATCTAGCAAAAACAGCACAGCACAGTACTTAAGGCTGAAACTAGTGAATACTATCTGTGTTAGTCTCCTCAGTCTGCCACTGCAAAATACCATAGAGCAGATGGCTTAAACACTAGAAATTTAAGGTGGGACAGGCATGGGATAGACATCCCCATTCTAAATAAAAGAAAAATGAAGGGTGGCAGATATCAATAAGTCCAGTTTTGACAGGACAAATTCCATTAGATCTTAGGGGTCAAGAATAATCCTCTTTGGTTCATTGCTCTGCCCTGCAGACTGCCTACCACTTCAGTGTCATGGGGCACCATGTCTATGATAGGGCTCTACACATGTGACTCTGCCTCCTTTATGACTAGCTGGCAGTGTTGCTGCTGATACAGTCACATCTATATTTCTTACTTCTGTTGGGATGGCTGATTAACTTCATGAATTATACCCATGATCTCTTTATCAAGTGATAGTCCAGCCACACTTATGGTATCCTCTTCCTAATAGCTTTCTCTCTTTTTTTTTTTTTTTTGGCAGTATGGACAGATGGAGAATTTTCCAGATCTTTAAGTTCTGATTCCTTTTTGCTTAACATTTTTTTTTTCAATTCATCTCTCTCTTCTTGTGTTTTACCATAAGCCATCAAGAGGAACCAAACCTCTCTAACTACTTTGCTCAAATTCTTCTCAGATAAATACCCATTTTCATCACTCACAAGTTCTAGTTTGCATAACACGTTCAGTTCAGTTCAGTCATGGCCAACTTTGTGACCCCAGGCTTCCCTGCCCATCACTAACTCCTGGAACTTGCTCAAACTCATGTCCATCGAGTCGGTGATGCCATCCAACCATTTCATCCTCTGTCATCCCCTTTTCCTGCTGCCTTCAATCTTTCACAGCATCAGGGTCTTTTCCAATGAGTCAGAAAACACAGTAGAAGATAGTTTTACAAAGTTCTCTGTCATTTTATAAGGGCTCTATTTTCTCCTGTTTCCATTAACGTGTTCCTCATTTCCATCTGATATCTTACCAGAATTGCCTTTAATGTCCTCAAGACTCTTCTAGACTCTACCCATGACTGAGTGCCAAAGTTGCATCTACATTTTTAGGTATTTGTTACAACACATCCCACTTCTTAGGAGTTTCCAGGGTGACTCAGTGGTAGAGGGACTTTCCCAGTGGCTCAGATGGTAAAGAATCTGCCTGTAGTGCAGGAGACCTGGGTTTGATCCCTGGGTCTGGGAAGATCCCCTGGAGGAGGAAATGAAGTGAAGGCATGAGTGCTGTTGCAAATCATACTTGTCACTGATCTGCTAGCTCACCTGCTGAATGAGGCAGTCCACAGGATCACAGTTCCTCCAGTTTCTACCAGACATCTTTACCTCTTCTGAATCCAAAAACAGCTCTATATGCAACAGTGTGCTAAAAGGTACAAGTGTGCTGAAAGGTAGAGTTCATCATCATCAGTAACACTGGGGAGGTGAGAAACAGACACAGTCCTCCTAGATCCAGATTTATCCTCTGGCCTTTCCCACTCCATTTCCATTTCCCCTTCTTGACAGCTAGACTTCCTGACTTCAGCCTCAGACAAGACTATTCAATCAACTCTCACAGTAGAGTTAGGTTCAAACTTTTAAATTCAATTTCATCGAGAAAATAGGGGAAAGGATATCTGTGCTGATTCTTAAGGTGGTTTTAGAAATTGTTCTTGTTCAGCCACTGAGTCATGTCTGACTCTTTGCAACCCCATGGACTGCAGCACACCAAGCTTCCCTGTCCTTCACCATCTCCCAGAGCTTGCTCAACTCATATCCATTGAGTCGGTGATGCCATCCAACCATCTCATCTTTCATCATCCCCTTCTCCTCATGCCTTCAATCTTTCCCAGCATCAGGGTCTTTTCTAATGAGTTGGCTCTTGGCATCAGGTTGTCAAAGTATTAGAGCTTCAGCTTCAGCATCAGTCCTTCTGATGAATATTCAGAATTGATTTACTTTAGGTAAGATTGACTGGTTTGATCTCCTTGCAGTCCAAAGGACTCTGAATAGTCTTCTGTAACACCACAGTTCAAAAGCATCAATTCTTTGGCACTCAGCCTTCTTTATGGTCCAACTCTCACACACATATGTGACTACTGGAAAAACCATAGCTTTGACTATACAGACATTTGTGGGCAAAGTAATGTCTCTGCTTTTTAACATACTAGGTTTGTCATAGATTTTCTTCCAAGAAGCAAGTGTCTTTTAATTTCGTGGCTGAAGTCACCATTTGCAGTTATTTTGGAGCCCAAGAAAATAAAATCTCTCACTGTTTCCTCATAAAATAAAAAAAAAAGATTTTATTTTCTTGTTTCCTCATCTATTTACCATGAAGTGATAGGATGAAGTCATGATCTTTCTTAGTTTTCTAACTGTTGAGCTTTAAGCCAGCTTTTTCAATCTCCTCTTTCACTTTCATCAAGAGGCTCTTTAGTTCTTTGCTTTCTGCCATAAGGGTGGTGTCATCTGCATACCTGAGGTTGGTTATATTTCTCCCAGCAATCTTGATTCCAGTTTGTGTTCATCCAGCCTTGCATTTCTCATTATGTACTCTGCATGTAAGTTAAATAAGGTGGTTTTAGAAGTTAAATATCTTTAATTAACTCCTTTTCCAAGCATATTTCAGATTACACTTTGCTGTACACCTTCCCACTGCAGTGGACTGCTCATCATTTTTCCCTATGTACAGACCAGATTGTCCTTCTTCTATACCTTTGACATGCTGCGATGTGAGATATGGCATTCTGTTGAGGTTGGGAGACTTAAGCAGGGACCTATCCATGTTTAAGGTCAAGCTCACATACAAAAACATTTAGAGACACTTCCTTAAATGGTTCTTGGCCATATGCAATCTTTCTTTTCCTCTGACTCACACTTTTGCAGAAATCAAATTAAAGATTTCACATAATGCTAATTGCCACAAGGATGCTGAATTGTACCTAATTTTGCTACTGGATTATGTCTTTAAGGAAGACAAGAACTTACTTTAATCCCTGTTTTTCCATGCACTGCCTAGACTGTATCTTTACAATCCCTGGCACTCCAGAAGGGTTTCTTGATTTGTACTGGATTTATTAGATTCCCATAAATATTTTGAATACATGGAAAAAAAAACATTAAGAACAAGATTTTATTTCTTTCATCTTATTTATAGTTTTGCCAATTATGCAGGAGTTAATACAGTGATTTTTTACAAAAAGATTCACAAAGTAAATACTATTTCAAACATAATTTGGGTCAGCCAAATACCAATTTTTAACCATAAGATTAAAAAACATGGATTATTTATATTACAATGAGGATATTATATGGAAATGTTTAGGCAAAGCACCACTTTTGTTGTAGAATTTTAAACAAATTTGAATTACTTTAATGCTGTTAGACAACTATCATTGTGGGAACATAAACTGTTACAACTGAATGCTTGACAACTTGATACATTTCTATACATTACGAAATGAATAGGTACTTTCATCTTGCTCAGGTTTTATTATCACTGTGATCCGTTCAAACCCCAGAAACAGTTGTTCTCTATTCCATCTCATTCATGTCAGCAGGATCAGGACTTCAGGAGTGCGTGTGTGTGTGTGTGTGTGTGTGTGTGTGTACACACATGTGCAATATTAAGCACTTATTACATCAGTCAATTTCTGCCTTAGGACCTGATGTTGACAGGATTATTTTATATTTCTTGGGTATAAAAATAGTGCAGTAAAACTTCTATTTTTGACTCTTCCTTCTTACAAGGAGGTATGTCTCTGTCTCATACTATAATTTAGAAAACAATGATAGTGGTAAAACTTGAAGTGAAAGCATGGCTCCTCTCACATGTTTACCTCAACCTAGGAATGTTCCTAACACACTCAACAAAAATTTGAGGGTACTTAATTTGGGATTATAGCCTCTCCTGTAACCCTGAACAAGTGCACACTGTCTCTCGCTCTCTTTCTCCCCTTCTCCCCTCTTAACATGCCATCCTAAATCTGTTATAATTCATTTATTATACTTTTTAATGCACAAACATGAAATGCAAGAAAGACAACCTTCTGAAATTCTAGAAGCCAAGCCTCTTCCATGCCGTTATGCTTCGCGGAGTATAACTGATGACAAGTTTAAGATAAGATATAGCCTTTTTTCCGTTACTGGCCTAGGCTGTGTTCATGCCACCAGTGAGTTTAAATATTCTCAGTTTCTACTTATATTCACCATGATACCACTATAACTGGAAAAATTGATTTGAGAAAATCTTACAAATAGTAGTTCATCCTAGCATGCAAGTACTGTTTGGACCCAGCCTTAACTGTACCATTAAGAGAGACATAATTGTAGCCCTCCCAGGAGAGGATTCTTTTAGTGAGAGTGTGCATAATGAGTAGAGGACTGAGAAGCCTGCAAGGAAAAACAAAGCTTTGATTCAAATAGAACTGAGTAAACATTCTGTGGCCATGTAAACTAAAAGCAACTTAAAACAAAAGCTTTAACTGAATTTTACAAAAGCAAATTGAATATTTAGAAAAATGGATATAATGCATAGGAAAAAAAATGTGTGTTGGCACAGATGAATCAAGCTTGTCACATGTGGTTTCAATTTTTGATCTCTTGCTTAAAGATGAGCCACAGCTTTTTCTTTTATCCCCCAGCTCATTGTAGGGGAAGCAGGCCAGTACCTTGATTTTATTTGCTTAAATACTGTGGTCATTAAAGGAAACAGGTATTTTTAAAATCTGTCTGTATTATGAGAAGGGGTACAAAATACTGGAGAAGGACCCTTAGCATATGACTTCAAAATTTTAGTCCAAGTAGATATTTTAGCCATCAGTTCTAGCCCAGTCATCACATCAGTATTCTTCCCAGTCAGTAGTACCAGAGCTGTCACTGCTTGAACTTTAATGATGAATCAAACCAACAAGAGACTAACTTTAACTGGACAGTGTATCTCTGAATCAGATTGGAATGTGGAATTGGTAGGTCTCTTCATAAATGGCCGAGAAACTTCATCCATAAGCGATGTGTTCATTTTATGTGTTATTCCTTTTAATTTTCTTCTCACAGTTTTGGAAATTTACTTGCTTAGGATTTATGTATTCTCTGGTGGCTCAGATGGCAAAGAATCAACCTTCATAGAGCTGAATATAGTACATATCCAGATTGATAATAATCTGGGATTCCCAGGTGGCTCAGATAGTAAAGAATCTGTCTGCGGTGCAGGAGAACCAGTTTCAAACCCTGGGTTGGAAAGAAAGGACCACTACTCCAACTCATACACTTACTGGGTAAAACAGGAGAAAGTACGTCCAAAATTGGCCAATGCAGGAGATGTAGGTTCGATCCCTGGGTTGGGAAAATCACCTGGAAAAGGAAATGGCAACCCACTCCAGTATTCTTGCCTGGGAAATCCCACGAAGAGGGGAGCCTGGCAGGCTACAGCTCATGGGGTCACAAAGAGTCGGACATGACTCAGCAACTAACAGTTTCAGTTTCAGGATTTAAGTATAATTGGGTCTTATAAGGTTATTTACCTCACATGTGTGATTTTGATTATAAGACAGAGGGGGATCAGGACGGAGATTTTTTAAATAATTTTGAAGATGATGTTGTTTAGTCACTAAGTCGTGTCCAACTCTTTTTGTAACCCCTAGACTGTTGCTTGTCAGGCTGGTCTCCTGTTTCTCCCAGTAAGTGTATGAGTTGGGATAGTGGTTATTTAAGTACTAAGTATACACATAACATCAACATTCACCTAGGATGTGTTAGAAATCAAATTCTCGAGACCCCTCCCTTTCACCCACTGAATCAGAGTTGATGTGTGTGATGGGGCCCACTAGGGGTGGGGCCCAACAATCTGGGCTTTAACTAGCCCTCCAGATGACGCTGATGCATGAAGGGTTTCAGAGTCACTGACCTGGAGTAAGCAGGTGATTGAGGATGTCAATCTACTATTGCCTCAGTCTCAGTAGCCTGGTTCTCTCTTGTGAGCTGCATGTGATTCTTCATTTGAAAACCAACTTTATACTTTCCAGGCAACATGGTTGTAACACACAAGCCAAATATTTTGAGTAATATTTAAGCAATGTAACAACAGAGTGTCAAAATTTGGGTAAGAAAACAACTGTATACTTCCTAAGGAAAGGTATTGCACAATTAAAATGATATCCAAGGGAACTTCTGACTATATGCAATTTTCACCTTAGAAACTGACTTTAAGCCTTATTACTGTCATGCACAAAAATGGTAATTTCATGTAACTACTCCCTATGTTTTCCTGGATAAAATTCATGACAGGTTGGGAAGAGAGAAGAAAAGGAGATCAATGAAAATATTTTTGACATTTTCATTCACGTGATATACTAGATAGTCATGATTTCATTTAATAAAACTCATTTAAGGCTCCCAACAAGCTTGCCAAGTTGTTATAGAAAAGAAAGCTGAGTTTTCAGAGAGCTGAAATGCAGGTTTTAGATACTTTTGGGAATCTTTTATTATGCTAAAAATCACATAGCATAAAAGTTAATATACTAACCATTTTAAATGTACAGTTCAATAGAGTTATGCATATTCACACTGTTGTGAAACAGAACTTTTTCATCTTACAAACCTGATAGTCTCTAGTCATTAAACAATAGCTCCCTTCAGCTCCTAGTAATCACAATTAGGTTTCTGAGAATTTGACTATATTAGAGATTACGATTATTTAATCAGCCTGTGAATCTAAATCTTTTGGGTCCCAAAGTCTGTATTATTTTTCATGTATAACATATTACTTATTGAATTAAGTTAAAACAATATTCTCAATATTTAATTCTTATTATCAATCTGGATATGTACTGTATTCAATTCTATCAAGGCTGATCTCTTGACAGTTTCTGATAATCACAGCCCACATTTTCCCCCATGTATCTCTTTTTGTTATTGTTTAGTCACCAAGTCGTGTCTGACTCTTTGTGACCCCATGGACTGCAGCGTACCAGGCCTCCCTGTCTCTCACCATCTCTTGGAGTTTGCCCAGGTTCATGTCATTGAATCGGTGATGTCATCCAACCATCTCATCTTCTGTCACCCTCTTCTCCTTCTGCCTTCAATCTTTCCTAGCATCAGGGTCTTTTCCAATGAGTCAGCTGTTCACATCAGCTGGTCCTTAAAGTGGACTCAATGTTCCTTTTTATCTATAGAAACTCTAACCTCCATTTACATTCCAGTTCTCCTAATCTCTCCACAGTGGTTTCTCCATTTCTTTGTCCTGAATTCTTGATAGAAATCATTGCTTCACTACACATATTGTCAATAAGAATAATGGATTCTCTGTGCTTGTAAGGACCTTAAATCTCAACTAAATCAATTCACCCAGTGTATCAATAATGCACAGTAATGTTTAAACTTGTTCACCTCCAGAAATGTCTGGAGCTCATTCTATTTTGGCACATCTCCTTTAGAAATCTTGTCTTCATTTGGAGTTAAACTTTGTGCCATTATAGCTTTCACCCATTTGCAAAGGACCAACTCACTGGAAAAGACCCTGATGCTGGGAAAGATTGAAAGCAGGAGGAGAAAGGGATGACAAGAGATGAGATGGTGGGATGGCATCACTGATTCAATGAACGTGAGTTTGAGCATGGTGAAGCACAGGGGTCACAAAGAGTCAGACATGACTGAGTGACTGAACAACACATTCTCTTTTTGATTCTCTCCTTTGGTGCTATACGGGATAAACCTAAAACACTTTCCAAACGATATCTCATAAAATATTAATACTATCATGAATCTTTTTTTCTCCAACTTAAAATTTTTCCAACTCTTATCAATAACTTTCAAGGGTCTTCTTTGCTCCAGCTACAAGCTTAAAAATATGACCAATTGCTTTCTCTAACTAAACTAGTTCTGTGTGTTCTACACAGTAGAGCTGGGGAAAAAAACATTTCCTCACATTTGCATTTTAATAAAAGCTAAGTAGTATTATCATTGTCATTATTATTGGCACTCACTCTTCTCTGATGTCTATCAGTTCACTGTTTCTATAAACTCATTTCTGATAGAAACTCTTAACTCTGTGTCAAATATGCCACTAAGACAGGTGAGGACAATCCCGACTCTATTCCCTTTTGACTATTTTCTCTACATTTTATATGGGTATGCCTTTCATAATGTGATCCTAATGAAATCAGTGTGTTCTTGCACAACTGCTGTAACTCACACAGGAGAACAAGGTTGAACAAACTCAGTAAGCGTATGTGGGGGAAACTACACACACATTTTGTTACTCTATTCTTTGCAAGTTACCCTGTTTATTACAAAGTTCCTGTCCTACAAAACTGACATAAAGCTCCAAAACATTTCATCAAAATGTGTCCAACTTTGGAAATTTCCATCACTGAAACCAGGTGTGTTTTAAAATTTTCCCTAGTCAACAGTTCCAGAAACTCTTGTCATTAAATATATTTATAAGCAGAAAGCTCTTTATCATGATATGAACCAGGATGAGAAGAGATGAAGCCTTGGTATCTATTTCTGGCTCTGTCACTGACTCACCCTTCATTGCAGCAAAAAGCCAATTAACCTCCAGTTTCCCCATTTGTGACATTAAAAAAAAATCACTTGTAGGTTGATAAAGTGGAGGTTGTGGAAACTTTCAATATGCATAGATAAAAGGTGTTGTATTAAATGAGACTCAATTTGAGTAGGAATTATTGATAACCATTTGAGTCATTTTTAGCAGGCAGCACTTAATATTTGTTTGTACTTCTATTCAACATTTATACAGAAAATCCAACCATTTTGTATTTACCTAATCATCACACTTCTTAACTCTCTTATGAAATGATGAAATAAGGTAAGATTTGTTATTTAGCATGCCCAGTAAATGCTTTAACAGCATAATGCCTAACCTGGTGAAATTCATTTAGAGGAGTGGCAGGTAAAATATTCGTCTCCTAAATTCAGAATCTAGAGATTTCTGACAATGAAATGGCAATTCAAATCTAGCAGCCTAAGTGAGGATAATATTATGACTAAAATACCATTAGGGGGAATGGATAGAGCTGTTTGTATGGCAGAACCTGGTTAAAAAAGGCTTTTATTATGTTCTTACTAAACAGCTATGTTTTTAAGTTGGCTGAAAAACCTTGGCCATTTAGTTTCTTTGATACCATCTCATTTTATTAGTTATTTTCATGATCTGTGAGATTTAATATTTAGATTTTACAATAGATAAATAACTACTGATGGGTCCTTATCAAAATAATTTCATTTCTGAATGTGTCTTCATCCTTTCAGAAATAAGCAAAACTCTATCACTGTATTGTTGTTAGAATGATTCTTCAAATGAATGTATCTCTTTAAAATACAACCTTAATATACCAAAAAGCCAGATAAATTTCATTTACCACTAAGTTGAAAATTTTATGAAATTAAAATCTATGAATTGATAAAATGAAGATGATAAAACTAGAAGATTCATTCAAGGCCCTTAATATGGTATTTTTTATATTGGTTCATTTCAGTTCTACAGTATTTATATGATATCACATAAAATTCTGGTAACTTGACTGTTATGATTAACCAGTGTCTAAAGGGGAACTGCTGGAAAATTATGAGAGCTCCCTCACATATTGAAAGCAAATTTCTTTAAAAACAAATAAACAGATGCAACCAACAACATATGATTAAATAAATTTATCTTGGATGAGCACACCTCTCTCCCCCTCTCACTCTTCTCCCCGCCCTCTCTCTCTCTCTCTCTCACATACACACACATACAGCTCTAAGCAGAAAGATCTACAATCCCTAAATGTAAGATCATAGCACACATTAAATCCAAGGCAATACACACCATTTAATCCTTTGTCCTTAGTAAGCTGAGTTAAGAATAGTTCAGATTATATAGATCCAAATGGTCTAGAAAAGCTTCCAATTGAGGAAACCCTATTTCCACCTTGTCCCTCTGAAAGTTTACATGAAAACATACCAATTTCTGAAAAATTTTCTTGATGTGAACATCGAGTAGTCATGGTTTCTGAACAATTACACAATTGTATTTATATATCCTTCAGGAATATTTAGAGTTTTGCCTTGTATATATGATAGAAACTTTATATTAATATACATTTCTTGTCATACTCATTTACACTTCAATTTTAACTTTTGTGAGAGCCACCCACATTAAGCTCTGCATAGTGGTGATGGAAAGGGAGGCCTGGCGTACTGAGATTCATGGGGTCACAAAGAGTCGGACACGACTGAGCAACTGAACTGAACTGAACTGAATTGAGATGACTACTGTTAAGGCAGATAAATGTCAATGAGTATCCTTTGGGGAGCTTTGAGGAAAACATGAGTGATAGAATGATTAGGTGAAAAAGGAGTTGAAAGTTAGAAAAAGTTGGAGTCATCACTAGTCGGGAGTCAGTATAGAATTAATTGAAGCCAGGATTGAGATACTGGAATGAGATATTGAGAAAAATGGAAAGTTGAGAGAAGGATGGTCTAAATTAAGAGAAAGGGGGAAGGTGAAGGTTTTGAAGGCTGGGAGAGAGTTAAAGATCCTAAATTTTGATAAGCCTGTTATAAACTCAGAACACTTCTCCACAGCATACTCCAGGCAGCCACTGCTGATTGATATATGTGCATTTGAGATGAAAAACTATTTGGTTTGTATTTTTGGAGTTAGATACTTAAGTGGCTAAATATTCTGCTTTTGATGGCAATATCTTGAATGAATCATTTCTCTACAATGATGTCAAGTAATGACTTTTATGAACTTGAGTGATTATATCTGCATCAACTGCCTCATATGAGAGAAAACAATACTACAATGAGATCATTGAAATCAGGACGGTGGCATTTAGCGAGCAGCAGGAACATACTGCTTTGTGACACCTTTCATTTCACTGACAGGAACATGCTGGATCATGTGTCTTAGATAGTGATACACCAGACTCTAGCTTCTTGAAGGAAAAAAATTTCTTTGGGATGATGATTGAAGGTAACACCAATGTTATTGGATCCCAACTCAGATGTGTCAGCGAATGAGACGTGATTTGCTAGAACACAGCATGGGTCACCATCAACCCCACCAAACACAAAGAATATGCCAATGTTAATTAGAAACAGGTGCTCTTATCATTGTATGCGGAGCCTTTTATTTGCATGGGCTGGCAGGCATACTCATTTTTGGACATCCCACAAAATGTACCTCCAAAATTATAGTCTTCAATTTAGAGTGATGGGCTATGTACTGGGGCAATATTTAGATGTCTTCCTTCAACAAAGACTTCTTATTTACCAAATGAATAGCAGAGTTGGTAGCAATAGAAGATAAAAATACAAGGTATATAAAGCCCTTGCCTACATAAATTCAGTTTACCAGGGAGAATACTTGTATTCATTCATTCTTCTTATCTCAACACAAATGTGATTTGGGATCAGATTTTTCATTAGTTCTTATGCATTTATGTTTCACCAAACTCTTGAAATTGTAGTGTCTTTCTCCCACTGACTTGTGAGATGTAAGTGGTCATACTCTGAGTTAGTTTCACCATTTGTAAATCTAGTATAGTCTGACACATAGTAGGTGCTCAACAAATAATGTTTCAATAAACAGATAAAATCAATATTGAAAGGATAAACCAAAACTTGTGTTATATTGGCACAAATTCAATGTGCCATTGAAGTTTGGGGGAGAACAGAGTTGCCTCTGACAAGATATATCAGGAAAATTACCATGAAGCATTTTATTTACTTGTTTGTTTTAAATCTTTACATTATGTTGTATATAATCAATTTGCAATGTTGTGATAGTTTCAGTGTACAGTAGAGTGATTCAATTATACATATACCTACATTTATTCTTTTTCAGATTCTTTTCCCATGTAGATTATTAGAGTATTGATTAGAGTTCCCTATACAGTACTATACTGTGCAGTGCTTAGTCACTCAGTTATGTCCAACTCTTTGAGACCCCATGGACTGTAGCCTGCCAGGCTCCTCTGTCCATGGAATTTTCTAGGCAAGAATACTGGAGTGGGTTGCCATTATCTCCTCTAGGAGATCTTCCCAACCCAGGGATCGAACCCAGGTGTCCCACATTGCAGAAGGATTCTTTACCATCTTAGCCACCAGGGAAGCCCTCTGTACAGTACTATGCAGTAGGTCCTTATTGAACATGTATTTTATATACATTAGAATATATATGTTAATCTCAACCTCCTGATTTATCCCCACCACCACCACCTTTCTCCTTTGGTAACCATACAAATGAACTTATTGTATCATTAAGTTAATGATACAATAAGTTCATTTGTATCATTTTTTAGATTCCAAAGTGATATCATAAGATATTTGTCTTTTTCTGTCTGATTTACTTCACATAGTATGATAATCTCTAGGCCATCCCATGTTGCTGCAAATGGCATTATTTCATTCTTTTTTAAGGCTAAGTAATATTCCATTGTATATATGTACAATATCTTCATTCATTCATCTGTAGATGGACATTTAGGTTGCTTCCATGTCTTAGCTATTGTAAATAATGCCACAATTAACACTGGGGTGCATGTATCTCTTCAAATTATGGCCTTCTTCAGATATATGCCCAGAAGTGACATTGCTAGATCACCTGATAGCTCTATTTTTAGTTAATTAAGGAACATCTATAGTGTCCTCCATGGTGACTGCAACAACTTAGTTTCCCATCAACAATGTAGAAGACTTCCTTTTTCTCCACACCCTAACCAGCATTTATTGTTTGTAGACTTTACTATGGTCACTATGACTAGTATGAGGTGATAACTCATTTATTTTGGTTTGCATTTCTCTGATAATTTGCAATGTTGAGCATCTTTTCATGTGCCTGTTGGCCATCTGTATGTCTTCTTTGGAGAAATGTCTATTCAGGTCTTCTGCTAATTTTTTTATTGCATTTTTTTTTAACATAGAACTGCATTGTATATTTTGGAGATTAATCCTTTGTCAATTGATTTGTTTGCAAGTAGTTTCCATTCTGAGAGTTGTCTTTTCATCTTGTTTATGGTTCTTTTGTCTTGAAAAAGCTTTTAACTTTAATTAGGTCCCATTAGTTTATTTTTGTTTTCATTTTCATTACTCTAGGAGGTGGGTCAAAAATATCTAGTTATTATTTATGACAAACAGTGTTCTTCTGATATTTTCCTCTAAGATTTTTATAGTGTCTGCTGTCACATTTAGGTCTTTAATCCATTTTGAGTTCATTTTTGTGTATGGTATAGGGAGTGTTCTAGTTTCATTCTTTCACATGTAGCTGTCCAGTTTTCCCAGCACCACTTATTGAAGAGACTGTCTCTTCTCCATTGTATATTTTTGTCTCCTTTGTCATGGATTAGGTGACTATAGGTCAGAATACTCACTGCTGTGGGAGAACTTCTGCGATATAATTATTTTCCAGTTTGTGGATTGCCTGCCTGGCATGTGTGGGATTTGATTGTATGTTAATGTGCCCCTCCTACTCTCTTGCCATGGCTTCTTCTTTGCTTTGGACGTAAAATGTCTTTTTTGGTTTATGCTATTCTTTTTTGTCAGTGATTGTTTAGCAGTTCATTGTGAATTTGGGTGTTTTCATGAGAGGAGGTGAGCTCAGGTCCTTCTACTCTGCCATTTTATCAAATGACCTTATGAAGCATTTTAAATGAACTTTGAAAAGTAGAGTTCATTTAGGTTTATAGAGATAAAATGTGATAATAGAAAGTGGTGAAAATTGGGTACAAAATCAAAAAGAAGAAAAAAGGAATAGTTTTATCTCTTTATCTAGTCATCCAAATACATGTTGAATAAGGCTAATGGAAAGAGAAACATGGAAGTGAGTGTTAGGTTCAGGTCATAGAGGAATGGTGATCAAAGAAACAATCGAGCCTCTTGAAAGATATGACCAGTGTTATGTTTCATTTTTATTAAGTCATCGGTGACATATAAGTGGTAAACAGATTGAAGACAGTGAAATCAGGTAGAATGCTACCATAATATAGATAATAGGATCTGACAGTGGCTATAGGGAGAAAGCCCCAGTTCAAAAGATGTGAAAATACTTTGAAGCCCTTGAAAATTAATTGAATGTGGAGAGAGGAATGCAAGGAATAGAAAGGAGTTTATAAAGGTGTTGACTTATTCATTTTTAAATGATCATTTATATGTACAGACGATAGAGATTTTAAGCTAGAGGGATGATGAATATGGTGGAACACTTTTTTTACTTTTATTGAAATGTAATTGATACATAGTATTGTATAAGTTTGTTTTATTATTGCATAAGTTTAAGTTGTACAATATAATGATTTGATGTACATATACTATAAAATGATTACCATAATCAATGTAATACACATTGATCATCTCATATAGATACACAAAGAAAGAAAAAAAAATTACCTTGTGGTGGGGACTCAGGATATACTCTTTTAACTTTCATGTATACCACATTGTATTGTTAACTGTAGCAATCACGTTGTACATTACATCCTTAATACTTTTTTAATCCTGTAACTAGAGGTGTGTACATTTTAACCCCTTCCCCCTCTCCCCACCTCTAGCAATTTTAAGCCACAAATTGAATCTCTTCTTAATTTTTAAAAACAATTTCCATATAATTAAGATCATACAGTATTTGTCTTTGTCAGACGAATTTTGCTTGGCATAATGCCATCAAGTTCCACTCACATTTTCACAAATGGTAGGATTTCCTCTTTTTTATGGCTAAATAATATTTACCTGTATACAGACTCCACATCTTCTTTATCCATTCATCCATCACTGTACACTTAGGTTGTTTCTGTGTCTTGGCTGTTAAAAATAAGGATGCTATAAAACATGAGGGTACACATTTCTCATCAACATAGTATTCTCATTTCCTTTGGATATATTTTCAGAAGTAGATTGTGTGGTTGTTCTATTTTTAATTTTTTGAGGAATCTCCATACTATTTTCCTTATTGGATGTGCCATTATACAACCACATTAACAGTACACAAGGTTGTCTCCACATCCTTGCCAGTATTTATTATCTCTTGTCATTTATTGCTAGACATTCTAATGAAGTGTACGGTGATACCTCATTGTGGTATAATTTGCATTTCCCTAATGATAGTGATATTTCATCTTTTCATGATCTTTTGGCCATTTGTTTAATCTTTTATTGGCTGGGGATATCTATTCTAGTTTGTTGCCCACTTTTTCATTGGATCATTTTATTCCTTTTCTTCTAATGAGTTGTAAGAATTATTTATATATTTTAGATACTAACCCATTATCAGAGATAGGGTTTGCACCATTTCTTTTGCTATGCAAAAGCTTGATGTATTCCCACTTGTTTATATTTAATTTTGTTACTTTCACTTTAGGTGCCACATCCAAAAACAATCCTTGCCAAGACTCATATCAAAGAGATTTTTCCTGTGTTTCACCTAGCAGTTTATGGCTTTTGGACTTAAATTTAGGCCTTTAATCCATTTCAAGTTAACTTTTCTGAATAAGACAGGGAACTAGTTTTATTCTTTTTACATGTGAAAGAATTTCCCCATATAATTTATTGAGAAAACTGTCATTTTTCTCCATTGACTATTCTTAGCTCACTTGTCAAATATTAGTTGACATTATATACTTGGATTTATTTCTGGGCTCTTGATTGTATCCCATTGTTCTGTTTGTCTGTTTTTATGCCAGCGGTGCTGGTGGTTTAGTCGCCAACTTGAGACCTCATGGACTGCAGCCCGCCAGGCTCCTCTGTTCATGGGATTTCCGGGATAGGAATCCTGACCTATCTTCCTGACCCAGGGATCAAACTAGCATCTCCCATATTGTCTCCTGCACTGCATAGATTTTTGACTGCTGAGTCACCAGGGAAGCCCTTTTATGCCAGAACCATACTGTTTGATTACTATAACTTTATAATTAAGCTTAATATCAGGAACCATGACATCTCTCACTTTGTTGACCTTTCTCAAGATTGCTTTACCTGTTCTAGTTTTTTGTAGTTCCATATACATTTTAGGATTGCTTTTTTCTATTTATATAAACATGCCATTAAAAACTTGATAGAGATTGCAGGTTATATATATATGGATTTTGGTAAAAAATGGACATTGTAACAATCTTGATTCTTCGAATCCATGAACACAGAGCACCTTTAATTTCTTTGATCAATGTCTTATAGTTTTCACTATAGAGAACTTTCACCTTAGTTAAATTTATGTAAAAGTATTTTGTTATTTTAGATGCTGTAGTAAATGGAGTCATAGTCTTTATTTTCTCAGATAATGTGCTGTTCGTATACAAGAGTACTACTAATTTTTGCATATTAATTTTGTATCTTGCAACTTTACTGAATTCATTTATTTGAGATATATATATATATAGATATATATTTGGTGGGAGACTTTAAGAATTTTTAATGTATAGAAATTATGTAATCTACAAATAGAGACATTTTCCTTTCCAATTTTCATTATTTATTTATTTTTGCTTAATTGCTCTTAAGATTTCAAGTACTATGTTGAATACTAGTGATGATCATGAGTGGGCACCTTTGTCTTCCTGATCTTAGAGGAAAAGCATTATAACTTAACACCACTGAATATGATGGTAGCTGTGGGTTTGTCATATGTGGACTTTATTGTGTTGAGGTATGTTTCCTCTATACCAGATTTGTTCATGTATATTATCAAGGGTGAGACAGATCACCAGCCCAGGTTGGATGCATGAGACAAGTGCTCGGGGTTGGTGCACTGGGGAGACCCAGAGGGATCGGGTGGAGAGGGAGGTGGGAGGGGGGATCGGGATGGGGAACACATGTAAATCCATGGCTGAATCATGTCAATGTATGGCAAAAACCACTACAATGTTGTAAAGTAATTAGCCTCCAACTAATAAAAATAAATAGAAAAAAAAGAGTTTTATCATTAATCAATGTTAAATTCTGTCAAATGATGTTTCTGCTTGTATTGAGATAATCATGTTTTGGTTTTTTTTCTTTCATGCTATTAATGTGATTTATCACATTGACTTGGATATATTGAATCATCCTCAATTCCCAGGGATTAATTCCACTTGGTTATGATGAATGATATTTTTATGTGATGCTGTATTCCATTTCCTAGTATTTTATTGAGAATCTTTGCATTTATATTTATCAGGCATATTAGCCTATAATTTGGAGGAGGGGATTTTATTTGTTTGTTTGTTTTCTGGTAGTGTCCTTTTCTGGCTATGGTATCAAAGTAATGCTGATCTTGTAAAATGAGTCTGGAAGTGTTTCCTCCTCTTCAAGTTTTTTTTAAAGAGTTTGAGAAGATTGGAATTAATTCTTTAAATGTTTGGCAAAGCTCACCTATGAAGCTACCTGATTGGTCCTGGGCTTTTCTTAGTATATTTTTGATCGTTGGTCTATTCAAATATTTTATTTCATCTTGATTCAGTCTTCTTAGGTTGTATATTTCCAGTAACTTTTCCATTTCTTTTAGCTTGTCCAGTTTGTTGGCATATAGTTATTCATAGTAGTCTCTTACGTTCCTTTGCATTTTTATGGTAACAACTGTAATGTCTGCTTTTCATTTATAATTTTGTTGATTTGGGTGTTCCTTGTTCCTTGATTTGCCTAGCAAGATTTTTGAATTTTATCTTTTTAAAGAACCAAGTCAGCTTTGTTAACCTTTTAAAATTTGTTTTCTTGTCTATATCACTTATTTCTGCCATGTTATTTATTATTCCCTTTATTTTGCTAACTTTGGGCTCAGTTTGTTTTTTCTCTAGTTCAAGGCATAGAGTTGGGTTGTTTGAAGTCTTTCCTGGTAATGCAAGCATTTATTTCTATGAACTTTCCTCTTAAAACTGCTTTTTACTGCATCCCATAAGTTTTGGTATGTTATGTTTCTATTTTCACTTATCTGAAGGTACAATTTTATTTCACCATTAACTTATTTGATTAGTTGTTTGTTGAGGAAGGTATTGTTTCATTTCCCTGTATTTATATTTTTTTCTAAAGAAATTGTTGATTGTTGTTGATTTCTAGTTTCATACTATTGTGGTCAGAGAAGATACTTGGTAAGATTTCAGCCTTGAATTTGCTAAGACTTGTTTTGTGACCTAACACATGGTATACCTAAAAATGTCCCATATACACTAGAGAAGAATATATATTCTGCTGTTACAGAATAGAATATTCTGTTTATATGTCTCAGGTTCACTTTTTCCATAGTGTTTTTCAGATATATTCTTTTCTTACTGATTTCTGCCTGTGTGATCTACTCATTACTAGGGGCAGGATATTAAAATCTCCAACTTTTATTATATAGCTGAGTATTTCTCCTCTTACCTCCTGTTTTTGCTTTGTATATATAGGAGTGGAGTGTTCTAATACTGGATGCATACTTACAGTTGTTTTATCTTCTTGAAGGATTGACTCCTTTTCTCAGTATATAGTGAGCTTCATTGTCTCTTTTTAACACTTAGCTTAAAGTGTAATTTGTATCCAATAAGTATAGCTACCCCTCCTTTTTTAATATCATGTGCTTAAAATACCTTTTCCCATCCTTTCACTCTATGTGTGTCTTTAGGGTTAAATTGACTCTTTTGGAGGCCACATGTTTGGATCTTGCTGCTTGGCTTTTATTTTAATCTACTCAAAGATTCTATAGCTTTTGATTGGATAATTTAATCTATTTACATTAAAGTAACTATTGACAGCTATGCACTTACTATTACAATTTTATTTTCTGGATGTTTTTTAGACCCTTTGCTTATTGTTTCCTATACTATTGTTTCTTAATACTATCTTTTTGTGTATTTTGATGTCATTTGGTATAATTACTACAGGTTTCTTCCTTATGGTTACCATGAGGATTACATGAAGTATCTTAAAATTGTAACACTGTATATTTAACTGATAATAACTTCAGCAGTATTGCTAAACTTTACATATTTACATTTCCTTGCTCTCACATTCAGATTATTATTGTTTGCATACTATTTATATTATGTTGCTGCTGCTGCTAAATCACTTCAGTCATGTCCGACTCTGTGCGACCCCATAGACAGCAGCCCACCACGCTCCACCGTCCCTGGGATTCTCCAGGCAAGAACACTGGGGTGGGTTGCCATTTCCTTCTCCAATGCATGAAAGTGAAAAGTGAAAGTGAAGTCGCTCAGTCGTGTCCGACTCCCAGCGACCCCATGGACTGCAGCCTACCAGGCTCCTCCTTCCATGGGATTCTCCAGGCAAGAGTACTGGAGTGGGTTGCCCTTGCCTTCTCCTTATATTATGTTACATAACAGATTATTAGTAAATTTCACTATATTTAATTTTTAACATAGAGTTGAATGTATTTCACATCACCGTTACCATATTATAGAATCAAATTTTGACTATATATAATATTCACCATTGAGTGAGCTTTATGCTACCTTCTTTTTTTTTTTTGCTACCTTCTTTTTTTATATATATGCATTAATGAGAATCTTTTTATTTCCCATGAAAGAATTCCCTTCAGCATTTCTTGTAAGGCTGTTGTAGTGATGATTAACTCCCTCAGCTTTTGTTTGTTTGGGACAGTATTTATCTTGCCTTCATTTCTGAAGGACTGTTTTGCTGGATATGGGATTCTTGATCAACAATTTTATCTTTCAATATTTTAAATGTATCCCTTCATTCTTTTCACCATGAAAGGGTTCTGTTGAGAAATCTATTGATAGTCTCATAATGGTTCCCTTGTAGGTAGTTTATCTTGCTGTTTTCAAAATTCTTTCTTTTGTCATTTTGACAATTTAATTATAATCTTTCTCAGTGTAGCCCTTCAGCTCCTTTGGACCTCATGGATTTGGATGTTCATCTCTCTCCCCCATATAGGAAGCCACTGTTACTAAATATACATTTCCCCCTTTTTCTCTCTCTTCTAGAATTCCCATTGCATGCATATCATTTCTTTGATCATGTCCCATAAGTCCCATAGATTTTCTTCACTCTTTTTAAATTTTTGTTCCTCTGACTAGATAATTTAAAGTGTCCTCTTTTCTAGGTCACCTATTCTTTTTTCTTCATGGTTGAGTCTACTTTTGAAGGTATCCATTACATTCTTCCATTGAATGATCATATTTCTCAGCTCTAGGATTTTTATAGGGTTTCTGTTGTCTGTTGATGGTATCAGTTTCTTTGTAGAACTTCTTGTTTTGTTCATGCATTTTCATAATCTCATTTAGTTGGCTCTGCATTTCTGTAGCTCACTAAACTTCTTTAAGAAAAGAATTATTCTGAATCATTTGGCAGTTCACTGATCTCCTTTTTTTTTTACAGGTGTTTATTGAAGCTTTACTAGTTTTTTTGTTTGTTTTTGGTGATGTCATTTTTCCAGAGTTTTTTGAGATCCTTAATTTTTTGTGTCAGTATTAGATCATTTAAGTAAGTGATTTCCTTTTTCAGACTTAAAGACTTGCTTTGTCAAAAGCAGTTCTTCACTGCTCAGCTTAGTTTTTCTAGATATGCCTGTTGATAATGCCTTGTGCAGATAGAGTTTTCTATCAGGGTCTATTTCGTGGTGAGGCCACTTCCCAAGCTCTGAAGCAGGAGGATGGCCCTGGTTGAAAACAATTGGACAAGACTGCTGAGTTGGTTTCCTGCTCTGGCAAGGATTAGACAGTCACTCGGATTATCTATCCAGGCTTAGATAGTCAGAACTGTGTACTATACTCAGCAGTAGGTGGGGCTATAAATTACCTTATCTCTCCTTGAAGGGTAGCAGGAAGTGCCCTGGGGTCTGCATAGCTTGTTTGAGGAAACCTAATTCAGTCAAAATTGTGTACTGATGCCTTGGACAGATAGAACCACTGATTTTGCTTTACAGACAGGGAGAGGCATTGGGCTTCCCAGGTGACTCAGTGGTAAAGAATCTGCCTGCCAGTGCAGGAGCCATAGGAGATGCAGTTTAATCCCCAGATTAGGAAGATCCCCTGGAGGAGGAAATGGCAATCCACTCCAGTATTCTTGCTTGGAGAATCCCATGGACAGAGGAGTCTGGAGGGCTCTAGTCCATGGGGTCTCAAAGAGTAGGACACAAGTGAGGGACTAAGCACCCCACCAAGGAGAGGCCTGGGGTATGCTCTCTGTTCACGTGCCACTGTGAGAAGGGTATTGGATGGGCTAGGGAGCTTCCTACGTGCTCCTGAGTTCCCTGGTTGGGCAGGCTAAAGATGTATTCAGCAATGGCCAGGTTTACAAATCAGTTTCCCTCTCCAATGCCAGTAGGAGAACAAGCTCAAGGGCAGTAAGGTTCTGTGTTTGTGGTTTAAAGCCAACCCCGAGTAGGCAGATTTGTACCCTGCTGAGCTCCCTGGTCAGACCATGCCACAGACCTGGTTCTGCAAATGAGCAAAGCTGCTGGCCAGGATTTATCCTTGGTCATTACAGATAGGAAATATCTGCTGGGATTTGAGTCCTGGTTGTTGCAAGCCCCTCTCCCTTTCTCAGTCTTACAATATTCCTAGTCAGGGAATCCCCTGCATTTCCTGTGGGGTTTTGAATGAGGGTGATTTTGATAAGCTACATTTATTTAGGGAAAACAGAGCAAGTATTTACATTTTAATGCAGATGTAAATCGTCACAACAGAGTAAGGAAGGGGAGAGAGACAGAGATAAAAAGATCTTCAGAAAATCTCAAGGGTAGTAGTGACAGAAATATTTGGGAACCCACTTTTATTATCTTCTTCCCTAACACTGGGGAGGAAAAAAAAAAATAGTTGACCCCAGAGTTTTTCATCCAAGCTCTTGGCTTTCTTTGTTCATTGGGGACAATGTCATCTTTTAGGACAAGAGAGTCTTGAGGAAATAGGTCTAGATTCACTTTATCATATAAACGGTATGGAAATAGGTCTAGATTCACTGTATCATATAAACGGTATGATAGTGCAATGGTTCAGAGCATGAACATCTCAATAGGTAAAGACAAAAAGAGATTCTCTAAATCCTAGCACTGCTTACTTGTTGAGTAATACTGAGCAATTTACTTCCAAAACCCAAGCAATCTCTTCTGCAAAACAGCGATAATAATACTGTTATGTGGTAGATGTGAGAACTAAATAATTGCTAACATTCATTGAATTTTTAATGTTTCAGGTTGTGTGCCAATATGTTAAAATATAGAAAAATAAATAGAAATACATTTTAACTTCCTAATTTGATTTTAAGCATCCACAAATGCAGGCATTGTAACTTACATTTCTTTGCAGGCTTTACTGAGCTTAGCACAGGCAATTGTACAGAATGAGAGATTTAAATATATTAAATTCAAAATTTTGGTAGCACATCTTTTGGTCAGTTTAGTCTCTTTACTACTAAAGAGGTTTTCTTTTTTTTTTTTTTTCAGGGGGACAGTTATACCAAGGAATTTTTATTGGAAGAGACCAGTTACCAATAGCATATACTATGAAATTATGTAATTTTAGAGTATGTCAAAAACATCAACTATTGTCTGTTATGTCTGTTATATTGTCAAAAACATCAACTATTGTCTGTTATAAGTCTGTTATAGTGTCTGTTATAAGTTATAATGAATAAACTATTCATTACCAACTGAGCCACAAGGGAAGCCATAAATTATTCATAAGCTTAAGACACATCTATACTTTTTTCAAAGCTTAAAGACATTTATTTCTTAAGTTTCTAGCATTTGTATAAGGTACATTTTTATTTTATTTGCCCCAAATTTAAGTTCTTCATGTCTATCATTTATGCTAGTTACTTCCTTAATTTTATGGATTCTAACTCTGCTTATTTAACTTATATGCAGAGTACATCATGAGAAATGCTGGGCTAGATGAAGCACAAACTGGAAACAAGATTGCTGGGAGAAATATCAGTAATATCAGATATGCAGATGACACCATCCTTAGGGGAGAAAGCAAAGAACTAAAGAACCTCTTGATGAAAGTGAAAGAAGAGAGTCAAAAAGTTGGCTTAAAGCTCAACATTCAGAAAACTAAAAGCATGGCATCTGGTCCTATCTCTTCATGACAAATAGATGGGGAAACAGTGGTTGACTTTGTTTTTTTCGGCTCCAAAATCACTGCAGATGATGACTGTGGCCATGAAATTAAAAGATGCTTGCTCCTTGGAAGAAAAGCTATGACCAACCTAGATAGCATATTAAAAAGCAGAGACATTACTTTGCCAACAAAAGTCCATCTAGTCAAGGCTATGGTTTTTCCAGTAGTCATGTATGGATGTGAGAGTTGGGGTATAAAGAAAGCTGAGCACTGAAGAATTAATGCATTTTGAACTGTGGTGTTGGAGAAGACTCTTGAGAGTCCCTTGGACTGCAAGGAGATCCAACCAGTCCATCCTAAAGGAGACTGGTCCTGAGTGTTCATTGGAAGGACTGATGTTGAAGCTGAAACTCCAATATTTGGCCACCTGATGTGAATAGCTGACTCATTGGAAAAGACCCTGATGCTGGGAAAGACTGAAGGCTGGAGGAGAAGGGGACAATGGAGGGTGAGATGGTTGGATGGCATCTCCAACTCAATGGACATGAGTTTGGGTAAACTCCAGGAGTTGGTGATGGACAGGGAGGCCTGGCATGCTGCAGTCCATAGGGTCACAAAGAGTTGGACATGAGTGAGTGACTGAAGCAAACTGAACTGAATCTTATCTATATCTACATCTATCAAGTATACCTATAAAATACATATATATATATCTATATATATGTGTGTGTGTGTGTGTGTGTGTGTGTGTGTGTGTATATATTTAGCTCAAGTGTATATCTATCTGTATCTCAAGTATGTATGTATATAAGCATATTATATGTGTACATGTATATACATCTACATTCGATACATATATTAGTTGTAGATAGAGATCATTTGTGTGCATATGTGTGTGTGTGTGCAATATATATAGTTGTTTAGTTGTTCAGTTGTGTCTGACTCTTTTATGACCCCATGGACTGCAGCCCACAAGGTTCCTCTGACTTTGGGATTTCCCAGGCAAGAATAACAGAATGGGTTGCCATTTCTTTCTTCAGGGGATGTTCCCAACCCAGGGATAAAAACTGCGCCCCCTGAATTGTAGGTGCATATCTCAAGTGTGTGGATATCTATCTGCTTTACTCTAGGTATGGAGCTCATTTTATATATCACTCACAATTATAAGAGTCTGAATTGCTTTTACTCAAAATCTACTCACACTTACAAGTTTCTAAAATATAAGTGGAAACTCACATCCAAACGACATGCAATACTGTTGTACTGGTTCCTGGGATAATTAGACTACGGTAAGGCTTTGGGTTTTATGAACAATACATATTTTGTTTCTCTTCTAATTTATAAAAATGATTAAATTATAGTCCATTAAGCATAATGTAGATGGAAAATAAGAACATTTATCACTGATTTTTTTAAACATTTTTAATAGTATATCAAATGAAACATGGAATCTCAATTCAAATTAAACTTTCCTCTGTTATAAATGGGGGACATAGCTCTTCTTTTTCAGTTTTTCCCTTACTCATATTTCCATGGGGAATCCTAGATATTTGTGCAAAATTTCAGATCTGAAGAACAATCAGATCTTCTTTGAGTTACATTATGATAAGTCACTATATGTTGAAAATTTTGTAAGCCAAAAACACATGTAAAAAATATAATTTACTGGGCATCATAGCCGAGCCTACATTAAATATGCTCAGAACATTTACATGAGCCTATATTTGGGCAAAATCATTCGACAAAGTGTTAAATATCTCATGCAATTTCTTGAATACTGTACTTAAAAGTAAAAAAGCAGATTGGTTGTATAGGTACAGTAATGATTTTAAGTGTATCAATTATTTTCCTTTATGATCACCTGGCTGACTAGGAACTATATCTTGCTGCCACTGCCCAGCATCAGAGGGAGAATATCTCAGTAGCCTGGGAAAATACATTTGAAGTATGGTTTCTACTGAATGTGTATTGCTTTCCACCATCATCGGTTGGGGACCACTGTACTTTGAAATCCAATACTCTTTTCTAACCTTTTAAATTTTATAGATGGCTTAATAGGCACAACAATGAGGACTGATTTTTAATATGCTACTTATTGAGCAAGTTGGATTGAAATCCAGGTATCTTGGCATATGAACCAGTGTCTATTCTATCAAATTAGAGTGATTCATTGCCTGAATCACCCTCAGTAACTCCTTTTTGTTTAAGAAGTGGTCTTATGAACCAATTTAGGATTGTTAGGAAGGAAAAAATGGGAGTCATGGATGGGTATTGGGTAGACAATGAAGAGTATCTGTAATGAAAAACCCAGAACCCAAATTAAATCACTCTTGTCTTAACTTAGTATACACAGCTTTTATAGTTTTTCCAGTATTTTCAGACTTTCTTTAACATATGCTCAAAAAACCCAATTGTCCAATTATGGTCAGTGTAAACTAAGCAAAAATTCTATGCATAAATTCCTAAATATTTTACTCCTGATTACAAAGTATAGATGCAGTTGGCATTGATCTTTTCTCCTATCCTCCTTCATCAAACATATGAATATAAGCCAAAATAGCATTTCTTCAAGCATAGTAGAGTGGAATAAGAGACATCTTGGGCTTTGACATTATTGACTGACATAGGTAAGTAAATAATTCTATTTAACTGTGATAATCAAAGTTTTTATTATTGTTGCTATTGTTACTTGGGGCCTAATAAATTTCTAACTGACATGTAACATACATTCTACCGAGTTTTCATTTTTCCAAAGGGAAACTATACCTTGAGAGGATGTTCTTCATTTATCAATACCTCTAATACTGGCAAGTTCTGTGTAAGAAAAAGTCATGTGTGATACAAATGCCTCCTTGTATTTTGAACTGAAACTTCATATATCCTATTCAAAAACTTATTCAACTTTAACAACTTTTTAAAAGCATTTCTTGTTGTTGTTCACTCAGTCACGACTGACTGTTTGCAACCCCATGGACTGCAGCACGCCAGGCCTCCCTGTCCTTCACTATCTCCCAGAGATTGCTCAAACTCATGTCCATAGAATCAGTGACGCCATTGAATCATTATAAATATGTTTTATTCTGGAGAAATATGTTTTATTCTGGAGGTCTTTGTATATCTCACTTTCCCTCTCTACTCTCTACCCCAAGCATATATTCTGGACTTTGGATCAAAGAAAGTATTTTAAAATATTATAGTGAATATATAAGTGAAAACTCCAAAAAAATGAAGACTCCAAACAAAAAAAGCATTTATAGATTCACTATAATATTTTTAAATCCTTTCTATGATCCAAAGTCCAGAATATATGCTTGGGGTAGAGAGTAGAGAGGGAAAGTGAGATATACAAAGACCTCCAGAATAAAACATATTTGTGTATTAACTATGATACTTGGGGAAAAAATTTTACCAATAATTTTTTCAAGAAAAGAAGCTATAAATGCCATATATAAAAACATACATGCATATATATACAATACCTAGTACCTCAGTGTTTTAATTGGTGAATTAGTACCAATAAGTCTTCACTGTCTTTGCCCATACATGGACCTTCCTAATTATATCTACATGGATTATATTTAAGTTTTTCATATATACTATGTAATACATTTCAGTGGTTAGGCTCTTTTTTTAACCTGTTACATATATATCTACAGTGGAAGTCAAGAAGCTTCTTGGCCAAGTCTTTGATATTATAAACCCTTAAAATTCTAACATTTAGGCATATCCTTCTTTTATTGATTTTAGGAAATCTGTTAATATATCTTCCCCTAAAAAGCATGCCTCAAACACATTTCAATTAAGAAAGATTCCAGAACTTACAAAGCCAACTCTATTTCCTGCCTACATTAATCCATGGTTAATAAATAACAAGCAAACCATTTTATTTGTTCAAGCACTAATTTTGATGTGGATGGCTCCCCATAATCTACACACCTTTGCTGGTAGAGACTCCAAACAAAAATAATTTAGCAATTAAGAAGATTAACTGTAAGTAATTGTCCTGAAACTGACTGAATAAGGCTAAAGAAGAAAAATGATTCATTTTTAACTTATTTATCTCATACTGACTTTCTGTTCTAAATAATCATGCTCTGGCATATTGTTATGAATATTCAAAAGGTTTTTTAATGGCTTAATAATTTTTCTTCCTTTGTTTCTAGGAACAGAAATCATAACACATGTTGAAATAGAGGCTCACTTGTCAGAAGCAGATAAAGTAAGGTATCATTTGATGATCTCTCTATTTTCCATAGCTCCAACAAAGGCAGACTGGCCATCAAAGGGGAAAACACCACTCCCATCTGGATTTTAATACAGAAGTTAACACAGAGCTGGCCTAGCCTGGACTTTCTTGATTAGAGTTAAAAATATACAAAGTAAAAGTTTGTTGACCAGGAATCATACAATCCAGAATATGTCGTTTGGAAATAGATAATACGTGAGCTCCAGATTCTCCCAGCATTGATGTGTTTGCTCACTTCTTTCCCTTGAGGACAAAGAAAGTGGCAGTTGACAAAATTCCCCAGAGGAAAGAGGCAAAATCTTATTTTTTGATTCATGTCTAATGAGGTAATGCTTTTGTTGTTTATGCTCCCTCTTCCTCTCAGACCCACCTCTGCCCTTTGTCTGCTTGTGTCCTGGGATACTGACCACTGTGGACTATGTCACATGGGCTTCGTTCCAAATCTCTTACTTTCAGCTGAGTTTGCCAATGAGAGGAACTGAAAGACACACTTTGGGATGTTTACTTCCTCTACTCCTTTACTCATTGGATGCACTCCACATTTACACATCTTATGGGATGATATGCTTTTGAACTGTGGTGGTGGAGAAGACTCTTGAGAGTTCCTTGGACTTCAAGGAGATCCAACGAGTCCATCCTAAAGGAGATCAGTCCTGGGTGTTCATTGAAAGGTCTGATGTTGAAGCTGAAACTCCAATACTTTGGCCACCTGATGCGAAGAACTGACTCATTGGAAAAGACCCTGACGCTGGGAAAGATTGAAGGCAGGAGGAGAAGGGGACAACAGAGGATGAGATGGTTGGATGGCATCACTGACTCAATGGACATGAGTTTTGGTGAGCTCTGGGATTTGGTGATGGACAGGGAGGCCTGGCATGCTGCAGCTCATGGGGTTGCAAAGAGTCGGACACGGCTGAGCGACTGAACTGAACTGAACTGATGGGATGATATCTCTTTCATGGCTAAATCTTTTCTAATGGTTCCAGTTGTATAGTTCCTTCATTTCCCTCCACTGGGCTGAAGGGTGGTAATGGCTTGCCTTTTTTGCTGGTCCCTGGGTACATTAGCATTTTTGTTGTTGTTGTTGTTGTTGAATTAACCTCATCCCTAAAATCTGTAAAAGTTACCATTAGAACCAGTATATCAGTAAGTAGCCCAGAAAGAAACAAATAGCAAACTTGAAGGGTTTACCCAAACAGCCCCCCAAAACATTAAAGTTTCCTGATGCTTGTTTATGTTTAAGGCACTGTGTACAGTTTCTCAAGAAAGGAGGATTACAGAGGTTTAGTCACTAAACTATTACTCTTCCCACTGCATTCTCAGGAGGCAAAAGTACAATTTACAGGCAAGTAGATCACAACATTTTTTTTTTCATTTTATGACACACGCCACATAATATTCACATGATTAATTCAGAACTATGTACAAGGTAAGGCTAATATTTGTTTGAGGGAAAAATCTATTCTTGCTGATCCTGCTTAAGAAAGCATATCATAAGCTTGCCTATGAGAATAAGGTTGTTATAAGTAAACCTTGAAACTGCAATCTTTAAAGAAGATTATTTTCAAGCTTTATTAATAGTAACCTACTAATAATAATTTGCAACATACCAGATTCTCTTGCAGGTCATCTATGCCACAGTCAAAACAGCTTTTCATGAGACTTGGATGGAAAGATACCTTTCTTTCTGAATCTTCTATTAGAAGGTCAGTGACAAATTGTCCTACTTCTTCCATCAGTTATACTAGTCCAGCCCTTTATCTAAATCAAACAAATATGAATTGAGTAGCACTGATATGGAAACAAATGTAATAGATGTTTCAACATGCTTTAACTATGTTGAGATGATTTAGTTATCTGGGATAAAATGAAACTTGAGAAATTATGCATATCATTAATATTTAAGAAGATTTTTTAAAGTGAGAAAAGATATCTAGATTCCTCTCTTTAGACATTGATAGCTATTATAACATTTTTTTAATTGCATACTTTTCCTTGCCCATCACCAAAGCCTACTTCAGAGAGAAATATGCATTGTAGTGAGATGAGCAACAAGAATGAATGCCTACACAGAAAGAGAATGACAGCAAAGAATCCTCAGTCTCACTAACAAAGGCAATGCTAATAGATTTTGATTCTTCTTAACCAAGAACCAGAAACCATAGAGAATTGAGTCAATTCATAAATATTTTGTAAGTTCCATATTTCAACCTCATATTTTTTTACTTTACTTGAAATCACAGCCCCCTAACATATTCAGAAATAGAGCTGTGCTTACATATTTATATTCTTAAAAGGTTCATATATAGCTCCAGGTAACCATACAGATTTATATACATTCTTCCCCTAAAATTTTAAATTATACCATCTGTTAACCATATTATGACTAATTAGCAAAATCACTGCATACTATATCTTCAACAACAGTAGGAGATGTTTAGAGCTATTATTTGGACTGGTTCTTTAATAAATGTACTCCTTTTTACAATAAATAATAAATACCTTTGTGAGTACTCATAATTTTAAAATTTCTGTCCTTGCTTCCACAAAGATTTTAAGGAAAAATTAGTTCAACTGAACATTCGCTTATCCCTATGTTTTCCTCACTGTAGCACATAGAAGGTCTCAAAAAGTTCCAGCACCAGTAATGTCATGGACCAACTACTTTAAGTGAAAGGTAGTCTTACTAACCCCATTTTTCAGATGATACAGCTGAGATTTGAAAAGTTTTGGCATATGGTTTGTGTACTTATTGAGCTCATAAGTGATGGAGTCGAGTCAAGACTTGTTACATCAGGTTCAAATCCCAACTTGCTTCTAATGTAAAATTATCCAGTCAACATTATAGGGCCAAAGAATGGCAGACTGAGAGTACTGGAAAATGGTAAAATGATTTAATAGCGTCAACTTACATTCCGAATAAAAAGTGATAAATTATGAATTTTCACTAGTTTCAGATAAGTGTTTTACAATGTCAACCAGTAAAATTATTATGAAAGAAGAATGGAGGTTAATTGCAGGTTAAAATGCAAGTCCTTCATCCTAGCTCTGAAAGTCTGGTTCAATGGGTCTAGAATACAGTCTAGAAATCTGGGTTTTTGACAGTCACACTGGATGATAAGATACAGGGTTCGAAGGCAATACTTTAAGAAAAACATTGTCACAGAGAATAAAAAGATATAATTTTGGATTTCCTATTGGTCATCTAAACATAATAACAGTATTTCTAATGTCAAAAACATTAGATGGGCTCAATTGCTAATCATTTATATTTATTAAATGATTCTAAAATTATTCAATTAAAAAGTCATATTTAAGAAAGACTGTGTATTACTAAGAGATTTAATAACAGGTTCTTACAAATAAATACCATCAGCTAACAACAGTTCTAATATTACTACCAATGAATATAGTCAATATGATAAGGCAGCACCAATTTCTGGCAGAATTCTCCAGAATCAGTGAAAGAAAATTTTGTATCCAACAAATCAGACATACATATTCACAACGCACAGAGTCGGACACGACTGAAGTGACTTAGCAGCAGTAGCAGATAACGGAAGGGTTTCCTAGGAGGCACTAGTGGTAAAGAACCTGTCTGCCAATGTAGGTAGGTGTAAGAGATGCAGGTTCCATCCCTGGCTTGGGAAGATCCCTTGGAGGAATGCGTGGCAACCCACTCCAGTATTCTTGCCTGGAGAATTCCATGGACAGAGGAGCCTGGCGGGCTACAGTCCACAGGGTCACAAAGAGTCAGACACAACGGAAGAGATTTAGCACCGATAAAGGAATCCCACAGAAGTTGAGAAAGGTCATTTGGGTCTCTCTTATCTTTACACTACAGTTAAAATTTTCAGTTAGTACTGTTCTTAACCTTAGTGGCAACTCTAAAGAGAGAACAACAATGACATTTCAAATATCCCCCCACAAACCACAGAACCCTCCCTATGTTACCTTATTAAGGGCAAAGTTCCTCCAGGCAGTCACTAATTGGCTATTGGGATAAGTTGGAGAAGCCAATTTCATATACATAATCTTTCACCTAGCAGTGTCTTGCAAGTACTAAAGGGATCACTAACACAGTAATTTCAGGTAGTTCTCTAGGTTTTAAGTATAGGTCATGAAGTAAGGTTATCATAGGATGTGTAAGATAAAGAATGAAACTAAAGAATAATTCACAAAAAGAAAAGCTCCATAATAGAGATATGTATTTTGTGTATACATATGAATATATATGTATGTATCATGTTCAAGAGAGACAGCATATACATATGTTGGTGCATATAACCAATTTTAGTATTCCCAAATAAAACTTGAGCTATTGGAAAGTCATAAATGTGTAGGTTTGGTATGAAGAATATGAGCTTTGTGGATCAACTAATAACAACAAGGTAAAACCTCAGATTCCAGAAATGGTGGTAGAATGAAGCTTTAAAATCTGTATAGTTACTCAGAGATCTTTGCATTTGAATCCAAACACAAAGATAACACTCATTCAGATGTTTCTGGAAGAGGATATTTACAACTGCATTTTCTCTTCTACTTCAAAGTTTCCAGTACTTATTATAATGATCAGATCATCTAGAAACATTTAATGTATGCAGTTTGATATCATTTTTGCCTAAGGATTCTTTTTAATAAAAGCAAAAAGAAAATAATGAAACAAGTGTATTTCAAAGAGACCTTGAGATGTTGGTACTTTCCACTCACACTAAGCCAAGACTGAGCAGCCCCATATTACGTGATTGCCTCAAAACCACGGTAATAAAATTTAAGGCTATTTTTCTTTGAAAAAGGATCAAGCATAGGCTGTTCATTTCCCCTCCATAAAGAAGTTCAAGTAGGGATTTCACTTAAATTTGGCCTAAGAAAGTTAAAAGCCCTTTCTTTAAAGGGAATTCTGGCAATGTTATAGAGACTCATGTTAATAAAAATTTTACCTTAGTGGTCAGTCCTTTCATGATGCACATTTACCTACAGTTAATACTTACTCCTCAAAGATAAAACCCCACATGGAGGGTTAGCCCCAGATATAAGGTGAAGATGCTCAGTCATATTTTGCAGTTTTGTAAAGCAAGTGAAATGGCTTTACCTCTACACTGTCTTAGTGCCATAAGATCCAGTTTTCTTAAGCCCGAGCCATTTTCTCCAGTTCCAGGGCACAGATGCAGACATGAAACATAACAAACCAGGCACACCCAATACCCCCTACTGGGAGTAATCTGTTAGAATGGAATCCAACAGAGGTGAATTCTGATTGACAGAATATCAGGGGGAAGAATATTGAAAACAGTAATGGCCAGAGGCTGGAGGAGGGCAGCTGTGAATTCGACACCAGAGCAATATTTCCGTGGCAGGACAAACAATACAAGACACTGATGATGAGGTCAGGGTTGTATGGAGAAGAGCTCCAAGAAAGAACAAAGTAAGAAATGGAGTCATAATTGAATATGTCTAACGAAGAATTTTTTAGGCAGCAAAATTATATCTACTAAGGTGGGCTTATAATAAAGTACAAAAAGCTGATACAAATGAAAGTACACAATCTGATCTCATATTTATAAAAAAAGAACTGTGAAACAAACTATTTTTTTTTTTTTTTGTGAAACAAACTATTTGGAGGCCTTTGACCAACTAGAATAATAATTTTTTTAGATAAATGTGTGCCTTTATCTCTTGCATCTGAAATAGAAATAAAGAGAAAGTTAAGCATGCAGTTTTTCTGAATATCTTTTTGGTTTTGATCCAATTATTTAGAGATTTACAAAAATGGACAGTTTCCTCTTGAAGAGACTGCTTTACTGCTGCAAAGACAGTGAAAGTACCAGCTCTTAAGAGCATTACCTGATTCTGAATAATAATCCAAATCCCAAGAGGTTTTTCAGGCTCTTGGAAGCTTTTGATCTCTGTTCTTCCTGACTCTGAAGAATGTTCTGTATTACTGCATGACCAGATGATTTGTGCTTAGGGTTTTTAACTTTACATAACCCTCAAATTCCTCTTAACCTCTCCTCCCATTTTTTTTTAATATTTCCCAAGTGAATATTCCATACATCAAAAATCTTACATAGGTGTTGCATTAATTACTATGTTTTTCTCCATAGATAGAGATGATGCAGGTAGACATGTACATGATGTAGATATAGACATGCATATATATGTGATATATATGATAAAGAGACATATACTTGTCAGGTAAGTAATACCAAGGGCTGATAAGGATATGATGCAATGAGAGCTATTATAAAGAGACATGCAAATTGATACAGAGACTTTGGATAATAATTTGACATTATTTTGTAAGGTTGAAAATGCACAATCTTGCTCATTATTATTATTATACTTCCACTTTTAGGCATTTATGCTTTGGAGAGAAGCTCTAGCATCAGTGCACCAGAAGACATGATAAACAAATGTAATAGCATGGCTTATAACAACAAAATCTGAAAACAAACCAAATGTTCAGTGAAAAGGGGAATGTTGAGATATATTTTGATTTAGCTTTGGTAATGAATGGACTAGGGCTATTGCACTGATGAGAATAAATTGTATTAATAATGTTGCTTGCTAAAATGAAATCATACTAGAATATACAGAGTAACACTATTTATATAAAGTTTAAAATAAAAAACTAAAGATTATTTTATATGGGGATATTGTCTATATTTAATGAAGATTATGATAAGCGCATGCTCAAAGTAGTGGTTATTCCTGTGGAGAAGGGAGGAGTGATGTGAAAAGGAAGGGACACAGAGCTAAAGCAGTATTCTGTTTTATAGCTGTGTGGTGGGTATACATATGGCCATTTCATTATCTTTTATACACTTTATATATTTTTTCTATATATTTTGAAATTTTCAAAATAAACATATTTAAGATATTATAGTCAAAAAGTTTTAAATTGCTTCAATAATCTCAGTGCCTTAAACTGAAAATGTGAATAATAACACACATGGTATTTGACTACAAGAAGAATGGTATGATTAACAGAAAATACTGGATATTGCTTATATTTTCTGAAATTTCCTCTTCCTCTCCATCATCAAAGTAAACATTTGGCTTTCAAGTAATCATCAAGAGGCACTAGAGCACAGTGATTAAGAATGTGAATGTACCTGTTATTTAGAGGGTCTGGGTTTGAATCTCAACTCTGGGTCACTAGCTATATAACTTGTCAACTTTCTACTCTGTGCTTCAGTTCTTTATTTTTAAAACTAAGATAATGATTATACTAATTAGTGTTATTTTTGGAGTTAATGAGAAAATCAGAAAAAAATACCTAATGTTTATTTAATAATTCCCATGCATCAGGTACTATGTGGATGCCTTTGATTAAATTAATATAAATAAAAACCTGCAGTGGTATTAGTTTCCTGGATGATTCTACTCATGCTTCAATTTTTCAGTTGTTAATGAGCTAAAGAGCTAACTATAGGAGGGCTAGCGGTTAGTACTTGTGTGTGCTAAGTCACTTCGGTCATGTCCAACTCTTTGTGGCCCTATAGACTGCAGCCTCAGGCTCCTCTGTCTATGGGATTTCTCCAGGCAAGTCATGGGTTGCCGTGACTTCCTGCAGGGCATCTTCCTGATCTGGGGATTGAACCCGCATCTCTTATGTCTCCTGCTTTCTCAGGTAGGTTCTTTACCACTAGCACCACCTGGAAATCCCAATAGAATTTGTTAGTATCTATCAATAAAACCATCTGGCTTTCTCATTTATAACCTAGAATTGCTTTGTTTTTATTGAGAAAAAAAAATTGAATCACTGTTCTAGTGGTTAAAAGTAAAAGCGAAGAAAATCTTGAAAGAAGAAAGATCACATGCATATTCCTAAAATTATACAATCAGATTAAATGCCAGACCAAATTTCACTTGCAATATTTTAGAACAAGGAAGATTGTTGTGAGGCTAGCTTAAGGTCTAAATACTCACTGTACCAGAAAATAGGAGTCTTCATCTCAGACAAAATTCATATATGTTTCTTTATAAAAAAAAAAACACATCATAACAAATAGACCTAATGTCAAGTTCAAAAAGGAATAGATATGCATAAATATCTCCACTCAGTGTGGTTTTGTTTCCTCAAGTGAGTATACTAACAAATATCTTCTTTACTTAGACAGGCTGTAACAAACATTTCAACATGACTTTCTAGATGCTTCAAATGAAGTAACTTAGACTTGGAAAAACACATTTTAATTTCATCTTAAAGTTTTCTTAATTTCTCAGTTCAAATACATCTTGCCATATATTAAAAACAAAGAATAAAAGGAAAAGAACAAAGGTGGAGGGCTGACTTCACCTGAATTTCACAGTAATCATCACAGTATGGTATCCGTGAAAGAATAGACAAATAGATCAATAGACCAGAATATAGAGTCCAGAAATATACTTCTATAAATATCACTAACTGACCTTTGACAAAGAAGCAAAAGTACTAAGATGGAGCAAAGACAGTCTCTTAAATAAATGATGCCAAAACAATTGCATGCTTTCCCAAAAAAAAAAAAAAGAATTTAGACACTGACTTTACATCTGTCACAAAAGGTGACTCAAAGTGAATCATAGACTTAACTGTAAATTGAAATACTATAAGATTCCTAGAAGGTAACATAGGAGAAAACATGGATGCCTTGCAAATGATGATGCTTTTTAGATACAACAAAGGCACAATCCATAAAAAAATAATTGGTAAGCTGGACTTCATTAAAATTAAAATTTTCTGCTCTGTAAAAGACTCAAGAGGATTAGAAGACAAGCCATCACATAAACAGATGCAAAGAAGTTCCACATCATATGTCAGAAATATATGTTAAAGCATTAGAGATAAGATTACACATCTATTATTAATAGAATATCCCAAAACCAAAACACTGACTACACCAAAAAACTGGCAAGACTGCAGACAACAGAAACACTCATACATTGGTAATGGAAATTCAAAATGATAGTCACTTTGAAAGACAGTTGGCAGTTTCTTACGAAACTAAATGCAATCTTACCATCTGATCCGGTAGTTGTTCTTTGATATTTACATAAAAGAGTTGAAAGCCATCAAGCTGACCAATATTCACATTGTAGAAGGTCACAGAAGGAGAAGAGAAAAAGGGGCAGAAAGCTTATTCAAAAGAAATAATGGCTGATCAATTCCCTAAAGTGGAGAAAGAAACAGACATCCAGATGCAGGAATCCCAAAAGGCACCAAATAAGATAAAATTCAAGAGACCCACCCTGAGACATTACAATTTAATTGTCAAGTTAAAGACAAGGAGATAATTTAAAACAGCAAGAGAAACAACCTCACAAGTAAGAAAACTTCCATAAGACTATCAGCAGATTTTTTTAGGAGAAACTTTATAGGCATAATATACTGTAAGACGTGACATAAAAGCCAGTACAAACTTCTCAGCCAACCAACATTTAGAAAACCCTAAAAGATCCATGCCCCTCTCCCCTCCCAAAAAATGTAGGACTAATATATTATTTCAGTAAAGTTGCAAGATACATAATAAATTTGCATTCCTATACAGCATCAATGCACTTTGAGAAAGAGAATTTAACAATCTCATTTTTTTGAGTTTACTTCCTAAATAATATACTTAGGAAGATGAAAACTAACTAAGGGTATGAGACTTGTACACTGAAAACTATGAACTGATAAAGGAAACTGAAAAGGACACAAATAGATGAAAAGATATTTCACAGTAAACAGAAGTATTAATTTTGTTAAAATATACATATTACTTAAGCTATCTAGATTTAATGCAACCCCTATCAAAATTCCAATGGCATTTTTCACAGGAACAGGACAAACATCCTAAAGTTTGTGTGGAACCAAAATAGAGCTGAAAGAGTCAAACCAATGTGGAGAAATAAGAGCAAATCTGGAGGCATCAAATTATATAACAATGCTACAGTAATCAAAACAGAATGCTATTGGTGTCAGGACATTTAAATCAATGAAGATGAAAAGTGAAAGTGAAAATCGCTCTGTCATGTCCGACTCTTTGTGACCCCATGGACTCTAGTCCATGGATTCTCCAGGCCAGAATACTGGAGTGGGTAGCTGTTCCCTTCTCCAGCGAATCTTCCTGACCCAAGGATCAAATCCAGGTCTCCCGCATTGCAGGTGGATTCTTTACCATCTGAGCCATGGGGGAAGCCCAAGAATACTGACTGGAGTGGGTAGCCTCTCCCTTCTCCAGCAGATCTTCCTGACCCAGGAATCAAACTGGAGTCTCCTGCATTGCAGGTGGATTCTTTACCAACTGAGCTATCAGGGAAGCTATATATACACAGTGAAATGTTATTAAGCTTTAAAACTTATCATCAGCAAAATCATTGGTGAATCTTAGGGGCATTATGCTAAATGAAATTAATCAGACAGAGGAAGACAGTACTGCCTGATTTCACTTATATATTTAATATAAAAACAAAAACTCAAAACAATAGAGAGGAGTCAAAATGGCGGAGTAGGAAGATGCTGAGCTCACCCCTCCCCATGAACACATCAGAAATACATGTGTACACATGTGGGGCAGTTCTCACTGCAAACAACCTGAAGACTGGCAGGAAGGCTCTCCTATCACCAAAGCTGTATGGAAAGACCCACCCGGAATCAGGTAGGATGAAGAAAGAGCAATTGGGTCAGGACCTATGACCCTAGCAGGAGAGACAGAAGAGGAGGTGGATATAATGGGCTCCAGAATCCTCCCTGCATTGTGAGGGGTTAACGCCATAAACTATGTGCCCCAGACCTGGGGTCTCACACCAGAAAGTTGAGTTTCCTTAGTTGGTTTCAAAACCAGAGGGACTTACTGGAAGGCTACATGAAACCAAGATTCCACTCATGAAGAGGATGCAGATACGCTTGCTCACTCCTGGGAACAGCATGGAAGAAGCATATTGAAAGCTGCCCTGGGCTCTGACTAGTTTCCCATAACTACCCCAGAGCATACCCCAGCCCATACCAAGCAACTTGGCTAACCCCTCTTGGTCTCACACTGCTCTCCTGGATGGCAGAGGTAACGCTGCCAAGGAGAGTGCACTCACTTAAAGGGAATGAAGCCAACCTGGACCAAGCCTGCCTCTGATAGGACTGTGGCAGCCACTTATCGTGGAAGAAACTTGAGCTCACGCGTATCTCTGGCCCTAGCTCTCCTCCATCTTCAGCTCTACCTCCCACCAATGGTGGTGACTGCCAGCACACTCTGAGAAAAGCCATGACTCAGGCTCAGGTCAGATTTAGCTCCCCTGCCAATATTTTTAAATCTGTAGAAGCACTGAATTATTATGTTGTACATCTGAAGCTAATATAATGTAAATCAACTGTAATTTAATAAAAATAAATAGAATAATAAATATGTAAGTAAGTTGAACTCATAAAATCATAGACTAGAAAAGTAATAGTTTGGTGTAGAAGAAACAGGGATAGGTCAGGTAAAATATAAACAAGTCTGAGTAGCTAATGTATAACATGATGACTATAGTTCACAACACGGTACTGTATAATATAAAGAGAATGGAACTTATATATTATTGCTAAACAAGCAAACATTACTGGAGGTAAATATGTGAAATGTTAAACTTGATTTCTCCTCATGTTGTTTACTTATTTTATCTGTCAATTATGCCTGAATAATATAAAGGTCAAGTATAATTTGAGACATCATAGGGGCGCTAGTGGTAAAGAACCCACCTGTCAATGTAGGGGACATAAGAGACATGGGTTCAATCTCTGAGTCAGGAAGATCCCCTGGAGGAGGGTGTGGCACCCCACTCCAGTATTCTTGCCTGGAGAATCCCCCTAGACACAGTGGAGCCTGGCGGCCTACATTCCATAGGGTCATAGAGTTAGATAGGACTGAAGGGACTTAGCAGGCATGCAACCATAATTAAAAATGACTCCCCAGGTGGCACAATGGTAAAGAATCCTCCTGCCAATGCAAAAGACTCAAGAGATGCGAGTTTGATGTCTGAGTCAGGAAGATTCCCTGGAGTACGAAACGGCAACCCACTCCAGTATTGTTGCCTGGAAAGTTCCATGGACCAAGGAGCCTAGTAGACAATAATCCATGTGGTCACGAGAGTTGGACAGGACTGAGCAGAAACACACATACACACATAATTAAAAATAGAAATATCAGTGATTGGGGGTGCTGGGAGTAAGAAAGATAAATTGTCAGAGTACATAGGAATTTTAGAGGGATGAAAATATTTTGTATGATATTATAATGATATATATATATATATTTATATATATATATATACATATATGTCACAACATATTTGTCAAAAACCATAGAATATTAGAATAAACACTAAATTAGAGTGAACCCTAAGGCAACTTGTGGACTTTGGGAGATCCAATTCTCAATGTAGGTTGATTCTTGGAAAAAAAATTTACCATTCTGGTAAGTTATTTTGATAATGAGGGGGTATATTCACGTGTGGGTTGAAGGGTATGTGGGAAACCACTATACCTTCCTCTCAATTTTGTAAACTGAAAATGGCTCTGAAAGTCTTTAAAGAGAAAAAGAAGGAACAATAAAAACCCTACTAATCACCAACTTGAAAATGCTTCTACTCTTCAGTAAGTTACATCTTATGAATTTGGGTGACCAGGGATGTCTCAAGTAGTCTTGATATAGATCCACTTAAAAAGGGTGTTGTAATAGATATTTCCTTCTGTGAACAGCCATAAAAACCAAGAAAAGAGCTTGATACATGGTAATAAAACACCACCAATCTTGCTGTTTTAACTCTTTTGCATTTTCTCCTTGGAAGGAAAATATAACTGTTTTCTGATTGTAAATTAAATATAATTCATGGTCTATAAGTGACATGTATTCATTGTGTATACTAACTGTATCAATGCAATAGACCTCAGTAGAAGCATTCTGTTGGCATCTATCTCTATGTTTATCTGGTATGACTTGCCTCCTAGACCCTACTTGGGCATTAAGAAGCTCCAGCCACCACTATCCTATTACCTAATACTTCCAACTGGTTTGGACCCCTGAAGTGAGAGTCCACTCTTACATGCTTTTTCATCATGTGTGCTATGATGTAGGCCAAAGCAGCTTTGGTAATCAGGCTTGAATAAAGAGTACTCACAGAGGCTACAGTTATTCCCAACTCTAGATTCAGAAAAACACCATACCATTAAATATGAGGTCTAGTTAACACAACACATATCCAGAGAGGCCTGATGACACAGAAAGGTAAAAAATTAAAACCCTGTGGAGACTATAGTTAACAGCACTTTTTTGTATACAGTTGACCCTTAGACATGACTTTGAACTATGTGGGTCCCTTGTAAATGTTTCTATTTTTTTTTATTAATAAGGACTACACTCCTACATGATCTGTAGTCATGTGAAGCCATGAATGCAGAACTATGAGTGCATGCATGCTAAGTCACTTCAGTCATGTCTGACTCTGGAACCCCATGGACTGTAGCCTGCCAGGCTCCTCCGTCCATGGTATTCTCCAGGTAGAAATACTGGAGTGGGTTTCCATGCCCACTTCTCCAGGTAAAAATACTGGAGTGGGTTTCCATGCCCACTTCTCCAGGTAAAAATATTGGAGTGGGTTTCCATGCCCACTTCTCTAGGAAATCTTCCTGACCCAGGGATTGAACTTGCATCCCTTAGGTCTCCTGCATTGGCAGGCAGGTTCTTTACCACTAACCTGTACCACTAGTACCACCTGGGAAGCACTGTGAATAACTGTGAATAAGGATGGTCAACTGTTAAGTTATACACAAACTTTTCAACTGCATGGTAGATCTACTTCCTAACTACATAGTTACTCAAGGGTCAACTATACTTTAAAGTTGCTAACAGAGCCTTAAATGTTCTCACCACAAAACAACAACAAAAATAGTAATTATGTGAGGTGATGAATGTGCTAACTAACTGTATGGTGGTAGTCACATCACAATATAAACTTGTATTATATTGTACACCTTAAACTTACACAATGTTATATGTTAATTACACCTCAATTTCAGTAAATCTTGAAAAAGAATCTTAAACGTAGTCAGATATATATGACATATCACATATGTGGCAACAATAAAAATTAAGACTGACTTTTCATTTTTTCAGGAAAATGGAATAAGATCTTTAATGCTTTGAAAGAAAAATTGGGATTATTAACATGATTCTGTATCTTTCAAAAATAAGAATGAACTCAAAAAAACTGAAAGCAGAGATTCAGACACTTGTATGCCAAGGTTCCATTGCTGGCTCATTATACCAGCAGATTTGGAAAACTCAGCAGTGGCCACAGGACTGGAAAAGGTCAGTTTCCATTCAAACCCCAAAGGAGGGCAATGCCAAAGAATGATCAAACTACCAAACAATTACACTCATTTCACACACTAGCAAAGTAATGCTCAAAATTTTCCAAGCCAGGCTTAAATAGTACATGAATCATGAACTTCCAGCTGTTCAAGCTGGAGTTAGAAAAGGCAGAGGAACCAGAGATCAAATTGCCAACAACCAATGGATCACAGAAAAAGGAAGAGATTTCCAGAAAAACATCTACTTCTGCCTTATTAATTACACCAAAGCCTTTGACTGTGTGGATCACAACAAGCTGTAGAAAATTCTGAAACAGATGGGAATACCACACCACATTACCTGCCTCCTGAGAAACCTGTATGCAAGTCAAGAAGCAACAGTTAGAACTTGGACATGGAACAACAGACTGGTTTCAATCGGGAAAGGAGTACATCAAGTCTGCATATTGTAATCCCTGCTTATTTAACTTATATGCAGAGTGCATCATGTGAAATGCCGTTCTGGATGAAGCACAAGCTGGAATCAAGATTGCCAGGAGAAATATCAATAACCTCAGATATGCAGATGACAGCACCCTTTTGGCAGAAAGCAAAGAACTAAGCCTCCTGATGAAAGTGAAAGAGGAGAGTGAAAAATCTGGCTTAAAACTCAACATGCACAAAACTAAGATAATGGCATCCCATCCCATCACTACAAGGCAAATAGATTGGGAAACAATGGAAACAGTGAGAGACTGTTTTCTTGGGATCCAAAATCACTGCAGATGGTGACAGCAATCTTGTAATTAAAAGACACTTGCTCCTTGGAAAAAAAGCTATGACAATCCTAGACAGCATACTAAAAGCCAGAGACATTATTCCCGACGAAGATCCAGTCAAAGCTATGGTTTTTCCAGTAGTCATGTGTGGATGTGAGAGTTGGGCTATAAAGAAAGCTGAGCACTGAGGAAGTGATGCTTTTGAACTGTGGTGTCGGAGAAGACTCTTGAGAGTCCCTTGGACTTCAAGGAGATTCAACAAGTCCATCCTAAAGGAAATCAGTCCTGAATATTCATTGGAAGGACTGATGCTGAAGCTGAAACTCCAATACTTTGACCACCTGATACAAAGAACTGACTCCTTGGAAAAGACACTGGTGCTGGCCAAGATTGAAGGCAAGAGGAGAAGGAGGTGACAGAGGATGAGATGGTTGAATGGCATCACTAACTTCATGGGCATGAGTTTGAGCAAGCTCTGGGAGTTGGTGATGGACAGGGAGGCCTGGTATGTTGCAGTCCATGGGGTTGCAAAGAGTCAGACACAACTGAGTGACTGAACTGAACTGTTGCCAATGTTCATTGGAGCAAGTTCACAATACCCAAAATGTAGAAATAATACAAATATTCATCAATAAATGAATGAGCAATGGAGAAACATAATATATCCATGCAATATAGTAATATTCATCCTTGAAAAGGAATGAAATTCTGGTAATGTGCTACATAACCTAGATGAAGTTTGAAAATACATACTAGGTCAAATAAGCAGACAGAAAATTAGGCACCAATTCTTGATACCTCCACTTACTTAAGGTCTCTAGAATGGGAACATTTATAGAGACAGAATGGAAGACAGCATAGCAACCTACTCCAGTATTCTTGCCTGGAGAATCCTGTGAACAGAGGAGCCTGGCGGGCTACCGTCTATAGAGTTTCAAAGAATCGGATACGAATGAAGTGACAGCATTCATGCACATAGAGACAGAAAGTAGATGAGAGAAGCTAGAAGTAGACAGGAAGATAAATAAACGGGGGAGTTATTGCTTACTGATTACAAAGTTTCTGATTAAGGTTATGAAAAGTAGAAATGGTCACAGAATACTGTGGTGTAGTTCAGTTCACTTCAGTTCAGTCACTCAGTCATGTGTGACTCTGCGACCCCATGGATTGCAGCATGCCAGGCTTCCCTGTTCATCACCAACTCCCAGAGTTTATTCAAACTCACGTCCATAGAGTCAGTGATGCCATCCAACCATGTCATCCTCTGTCAGCCCCTTCATATGCCTTCAATCTTTCCTAGCATCGGGGTCTTTTCCAATGAGTCGGTTCTTCACATCAGGTGGCCAAAGTACTGGAGTTTCAGCTTCAGCATCAGTCCTTCCAATGAATATTCAGCACTGATTTCCTTTAGAGTAGACCAGTTGGATCTCTTTTCAGTCCAAGGGACTCACAAGAGTCTTCTCCAACACCACTATTCAAAAGCATCTATTCTTTGGTGCTCAGCTTCCTTTATAATCCAACTCTTACATCCATATATGACCACTGGAAAAACCATAGCCTTGACTAGATGGACCTTTGTTGGCAAAGTAATGTCTTTGCTTTTTAATTTGCTATCTGGGTTGATCACAGCTTTCCTTCCATGGAGCAAGCATCTTTTAAGGTCATGGCTGCAGTCATCATCTGCAGTGATTTTGGAACCCCAAAATAAAGTCTGTCCCTATTTCCATTATTTCTCCATCTATTTGCCATGAAGTGATGGGACCAGATGCCATGATCTAAGTTTTCTGAATGTTGAGTTTTAAACCAACTTTTTCACTCTCCTCTCTCACTTTCATCAAGAGACTCCTTAGTTCTTCTTGGATTTCTACCATAAGTGTGATGTCATGTGCATATCTGAAGTTACTGTTATTTCTCCCGGCAATCTTGATTCCAGCTTGTGCTTTATCCAGCCCGGCATGTCACATGATGTACTCTACATATAAGTTAAATAAGCAAGGTGACAATATGCAGCCTTGAGGTACTCCCATCCCAATTTGGACCAGTCTGTTGTTCCATGTCCAGTTCTAACTGTTGCTTCTTGACCTGCAAACAGCTTTCTCAAGAGGCAGGCCAGGTGGTGTGCTATTCGCATCCCTTTAAGAATTTTCCAGTTTGTGATCCACACAGTCAAAGGCTTTGCGTAGTCAATAAAGCAGAAGTAGATGTCTTTCTGGAACTCTCTAGCTTTTTCGATGATCCAACGATGTTGGTAATTTGATCTCTAGTTCCTCTGCCTTTTCTAACTCCAGCTTGAACATCTGGAAGTTCATGGTTCATGTACTGTTGAAGCCTGACTTAGAGAATTTTGAGCATTACTTTGCTAGCATGTGAGATGAGTGTAACTGTGCAGTCGTTTGAACATTCTTTGGCATTGCCTTTCTTTGGACTGTAATGAAAACTGACCTTTTCAGGTCCTGTGGCCACTGATGAGTTTTCCAAATTTGCTGACATATTGAGTGCATCAGTTTCACAGAATCATCTTTTAGGATTTGAAATAGCTCAACTGGAATTCCATCACCTCCATTAGCTTTGTTCATAGTGATGCTTCCGAAAGCCCCCTTGACTTCAAATTCCAGGATGTCTGACGCCAGGCGAGTGATCACACCATTGTGGTTATCTGGGTCATGAAGATCCTTTTTGTATAGTTCTTCTGTGTATTCTTGCCAGCTCTTCTTAATATCTTCTGCTTCTGTTAGGTCCATACCATTTCTGTCCTTTATTATGTCCATCTGCATGGAATGTTCCCTTGGTATCTCTAATTTTCTTGAAGAGATCTCTAGTCTTTCTCTATTTCTTTGCATTGGTCACTGATGAAGGCTTTCTTATCTCTCTTTGCTATTCTTTGAACTCTGCATTCAAATGGTTATACCTTTCCTTTTCTCCTTTGTCTGTAGCTTGTCCTCTTTTCTCAGCTATTTGTAAGGCTTCCTCAGACAATCATTTTGCCTTTTTGTATTTCTTTTTCTTGCGGATGGTCTTGATCACTGCCTCCTGTACAATGTCACAAGCCTCCATCCATAGTTCTTCAGGCACTCTGTCTATCAGATCTAATCCCTTTAATCTATTTGTTACTTCCACTGTATAATCATAAGGGATTTCATTTAGGTCATACCTGAATGGTCTGGCAGCTTTCCCTACTTTCTTCAATTTCAGTCTGAATTTGGCAATAAGGAGTTCATGATCTGAGCCACAGTCAGCTCCTGGTCTTGTTTTTGCTGACTGTATAGAGCTTCTCCATCTCTGGCTGCAAAGAATATAATCAATCTGATTTCAGCGCTGACCATCTGGTGATGTCCATGTGTGGAGTCTTCTCTTGTGTTGTTGGCAGAGGGTGTTTGCTATGACCAGTGTGTTCTCTTGGTGAAACTCTGTTAGTCTTTGCCCTGCTTCATTTTGTACTACAAGGCCAAATTTGCTTTTTACTCCAGGTATCCCTGGACTTCTTACTTTTGCATTCCAGTCCCCTATAATGTAAAGGACATCTTTTTTGGGTGTTAGTTCTAGAAGGTCTTTTAGACTTCATAGAACCGTTTAACTACAGCTCCTTCAGCATTACTCGTCAGGGCATAGGCTTGGATTACTGTGATAGTGACTTCTGTGGGCAGCGGAGCTTGCTGTCAGGCAAGGTGCAGGTTCACTGATTCTGGCTGTATGCATGGAGAGGCAAAGCTTCTTCTGTAAACTCGCATGCGTGGACACTGGCCCTGAGCCTCAAAGTTTGGATCCTGGTGTCCTTTTGATCCCTACATCCTAAAGACTGACAGCCAGAAAGTCAAGATCATGAAGTAGAAGGATGTGTGCTCATCTTCTCCTGCAAGAACTCCAAAATTACAACTCACTCTTGAACAACCAGCAACAAGAGAATGTTGGATCCCACCCAAAAAAGATACCACATGTCCAAGGGCAAAGCAGAAGCCCCAGCAAGATGATAGAAGGGGTGAAATCGCATTTTGAATCAAACCCCATATGCACCAGAGACACTTGGATCACTCAAACAAATTTTGTGCACACAAGGACCCAAAGACCCCACAGAGATTGAGCCAGAACTGTGAATGTAGTTAATACCACTAAATTTTACACTCAAAATGATTAAAATGAAAAAAAAAAAGACAATGTCCATTGCATCACTATTTACAATAGTTGGAACATGGAAGCAACCTAGATGTCCATCGACAGATGAATAGATAAAGAAATTGTGATGCATATACACTATGGAATATTACTCAGCCATAAGAAGGAACACATTTGAGTCAGTTCTAATGAGGTGGATGAACCTAGAGCCTATTATACAAAGTGAAGTAAATCAGAAAGAGAAAGTTAAATATCATATTCTAACACATGTATACAGAATCTAGAAAAATGGTACTGAAGAATTTATTTACAGGGCAGCAGTGGAGAAACAGACATATAAAATATACTTATGGGCATGGGGAGAGGGTGAGATATATGGAAAAAGTAACATGGAGACTTATATTACAATATGTAAAATAGATAGCCAAAGGGAATTTGATGTATGACTCAGGAAACTCAAACAGGGGCTCTGTATCAACCTAGAGGGGTGGGACGGGGAGGGAGATGGGAGGGAGGTTCAGAAGGGAGGAGATATTTGTATACCTATGGCTGATTCATGTTGAGGTTTGACAGAAAAGAGCAAAAGTCTATAAAGCAATTATCCTTCAATTAAAATCAATAATTTAACATATCACAATACACAGCATAATTGAAGTATACACTGTAAATGGTTGAATTGTATGATATGTGAGTTACATCTCAATAAAACTGTTAACGGGGGGGGGATAAAAAAAGAAAAAAGAAAGATCAACCCTGTGGACAAATGTTGATGACAGAGAGGTAGCAGATAGCTGGGAAAATATCCTTCTAACTCTCCTCAACAGATTCTTCAACACATGGATATTGGTTTTCTGCACCCTGACTCAGGATACCCAAAGTGACTTGGAAGTCACTGTGTTTAATAACTGAGGCCATGTTCAATTCATTATTCCTAGGCACTAGAATTATATGGCCCTATCTCTTCCTTCCCTCCCCCTACCACACTGTTAATGTGTAAACTTTACTTCCAAGCTATTTTCAAAGGGCTTCCTTGGTGGCTCAGTAGTAAAACAAACAAACAAACAAACAAAAAATCTGCCTGCCAATGCAAGAGATGTAGGTTTGATCCCTGGGTCTGGAAGATCCCCTGGAGAAGGAAATGGCAACCCACTCCAGTTTTCTTGCCTGGGAAATCCCATGGACAGAGGAGCCTGGCCTTGTTACAATCCACGGGGTCACAAAGAGTCAGACATGATTTAGTAGTAAACAACAATATTTTCAAAAGGACCCTGGTTAAGTCCGACCCTAATGCCTGTACATAGAAGATTAGTATGTTTCCTGTATGATTTTGGTTTCAGCCCCAAATGTGGTAGAGTTGCACACATATAGAAAGACTCCTGTTTATCTATTTTTTTTTTTTCCAGTATCAGGGCACTTCCTAAAAGGAAGGAGTTGGCTTAGTTCACATATTTTTGCAAAGGTCTGAAGTGCCTTAGAATTAATACCCCCAAAAGCAACAGTCAACTGGTGGAAGCTGCCACGCTTATTGGACATTTGACATAGGGAAACATTCTGTTCTCACAAGTACCAGTGGAATCTAGCCCTGTTGCCCTCAGTAACAACTTAAATCTAACCCTTAATTTAAATTGTTCTTCTTTATCTTCTCCTATTCCATAACCCTTATTTCACGGAATACCCTTTCAAGTAGACTACCTTCACAAAGTTCCTTTATCAAGCTCTACATTTGGGAAAGCCTAAACATTTTTTTGTCCAGTTCAGTTTAGTTTAGTTGCTCAGTCATGTCCAACTCTTTGCGGCCCCATGAATCTCAGCACGCCAGGCCTCCCTGTCCATCACCAACTCCTGGAGCTTACTCAGACTCATGTCCAGAAGTGGTACTGAAAAATGTATTCTTAGGATGGGATTCTGGAACCATATCTTTTACTGCTCAGTTATCAGTTATTGCTGATAATAAACATGGTGATGATAAACTCTGATAAGTGATGTAATATCACAATCAACAATAATATCACCTGTGATGTTCTGAAATGAGATACAATTAGGAGAGGAAACACTACTTATACAAGAATTCTGACACTTGAATGGTGTGGGGTGATGGTAATTATAAAGACTGGGAAGTGAATGGATGCTGTTGAATTTCTTAAAAAAACTTAAAAGAGATAACAGGCTCAGGTCTGCCAACTAGCAGAGCATGCATGATATAAAAGACTGAAGATATTCTTGACATAGTTTTAAAGGTCCTTCCAATGAAGCCAGTGCTGTGCTAAAAGTTAGGCTGAGAGTTTGTTAGCAGAGCAGCAAAGAACAACATGAGCAACCTTGATAGAAAGCCTAGGATAAAGTCAGAAACCCTATATGAGATCATAATATTTGTGATTAGAGTGGAAATACCTGAGTAGATTTCTGGAAACCCTTCAAACTGACTGAAGCACACCTCAACCCCACCCCAGGTTTAGTGGTGACCAGCCTCCATAGAATCTGGTCACTGGATCTCTTGCAAGAATCTGCCTGCAATGCAGGAGACCTGGGTTCAATCCCTGGGTCAGATTGAAGATCTCCTGGAGAAGGAGATGGCAACCCACTCCAGTATTCTAGCCTGGAAAATCCCACATACAGAGGAGCCCGGCATTCTACAGTCCACGGGGTCACAAAGAGTCGGACACGACTGAGTGACTAAACCACCACCAGCCTCTGCAGGCCAAGATTGACATTAGGAGATGCTACCATGGAACTGAGCTCCCTACTGTCAGTGGAAATAGAAGAGGCCAGGTGGTGAAACTTAACCGTCTAATGCAAGATGGACTTTTTTTTAATGTAAAGTAAAGACAGAGGAGCAACCAGGCTGCCTTTTGACTAGTGAGCTATAGCAGTAAATTTTTTCTTCATAAGATAGTAAAGCAGCTGATAAGGGTAATGCTTGTCTTATATAAACATAAAAATGAAAGAACTTGTAGGAAGACTAATGTTAGAAATCTTAAAAGTATTTTCGTCCCCAGGTTTTGGACACAGTCCTCCAGAATTGAATGGGATGCTACTTGCTATGTGGATTAGAACCCTGAAATGTCACTGAAAGTTATTATAAAAAATATCCTGTCAATACATTTCCAAATAGGCCTTTACACAATTAGCATATGTACCAAATATACTGGAAAGTTATTATAAGGGGTATTGACTACAGAATCTAAGCATTTTGACCTCTGATTTAATTGGAGGCTCACGTAGGACAAGAAACAAACAAGGCATACCAAATTTGATCTCACAGTGGAAGAAATGAGTGTTCAGATACACTCTGGTTATTTCTCCCATACTTGACTTCAAAATTAGATTTGAATTCAACATCATATTACAATAAAAACTCTCAACAAAGAGGGTGTAAAGGGAGTTCTACATAATAAAGGCCATAATTTATAGCATACGGCTAATATAATAATGGTGAAAAGCTGAAAGCAGCTCCTCTAAGATCAGGGACCAGACAAAGATGCCCATTCCACTACTTTTTTCAACATAGTTTTAGAAGTCCTAACCACACTTGAACAAGTAAAATACAAATAACACATCCAAATGGGAAGAAAGAAGTAAAACTGTCACTATTTATAGATGACATGGTATTATCTGTAGAAAACCCCAAAGGCTCCAACAAAAAAAAAAAAAAGAAAGAAAACTGTAGGACTAGTAAATTCAGTAAAGCTGCAGAATACAAATTTAATATATTGATATATGATTGAATCACTTTGCTGTACACAAGAAACTGACACAAATTCACCTTCACCAAAAATCAAATAAATATTAATCAAAAATAACAATGAGGTTCTTTCCTATCTCATGTGTTTGAATATATAATTTTGATCTTAATGATTAATGATGCTGATCGTCTAGTTAAAAAAAAAAAAAAAGACACTCAAAAAACCCAATGGATTTATGTTAGGAACAACCTTTTGGAGTTTCTCAGAATTTTGAACCATTAATTTCACTTCTTATTGTCTACAGCCAGAAAATAATCCCAAATATAGAAAATATTTAATCCACAATATTTTCAATGTGGTATTACATGTAATAGCTCAAAAAACCTACCCAAACCAAATATCCCATACTTCAATCCAGATAACTAACTCTAGGCTAAACTGTGCAAGTAAATAACACTTTGCATTTGCACACCAAAGTTTATCTCTCCCCACTTGAAGATTCAGGTCAAGGGATATTACTTCATCTACTGATCAGGGATCCAGATTTACTTTATCCCGTGATTCTGGCATCTCAAAGTTATACCATGGTACAATGGTGGAAGGCAAAGAACAAATGATAAACATACCTTAATTGTTCCTAACCAGAAGTGAACCATATGGCCTTATTCACAGGCTAAATTATTCACATGTCCCTTGACCTAAATAAAAAGAGGGTGGTAGAGTCACCCTTGAGGAACAGCCCTACAGACATCCAGTTAAAGGAGGTCATTGAGAAGACAATACTGTCAGTTGACCCAGGAGCTGGACTTGGCAATCAGAGACTCCCTTGACCCTACCCTATCCTTGGAATGTACTTCCTGCCCACTGTCTCCATACTAACAGGGTCTTTGAGTAAGCTGTTGAGGAGACCATCTGGATGGTATGCATGACCCAGTTAAGGCCTCTATATAAACTTTAAGATATGGTGGATGAGTGCAGAGATCCACTCATCTTGTGACCACCTAGAACAATCCTGCGCTTAAGTTCCCTTGCTTGCTAAACCTGCAAGCAACCTGGAGCAGTCTGCCTCTTTCTTCAGTCTCTCCTTGCTCTGCGTGTATGAACCAACACACTAGAACCTACAGAGAAGGATTACTTTTTAAATATTGTCAGGCATAGCTTGTGCTGTAGATATCCATAAAAACATTATGTAGAAAATAAAAACGATGTTTTAAAAGAACTGGCAATAACATGGAAAAATGCTTTTGCTGTGATGTTTGAAAGTTAGAAATGTTCATATGCCACGTATTAATTCTGAGATTACTCAATATTAATTTAATTGAGTAAATCACTTAGCATCTGTAAACCTTATTTTATTCATATGTAAAATACAGATAGAGGTGTCTCCTTCATTAGATTGCTATAAGAAAAAGACAGCTATTCATATTGAACCCTTAGCTCAATGCCCAAACCTACAAGATGGTCAATAAATAGTAGGGATTTTTAAAGTTTACTGTTTGACTATGAAAGTGAAAGTCACTCAGTCATGTCCAGCTCTTTGTGATGCCATGGACTACAGAATTCTAGCCTCTTCTGTCCAGGCAAGTATACTGGAGTGGGTAGCCACTCCCTTCTCAGGGATCTTCCCAACCCAGGGATCAAACCCAGGTATCCTCCATTGCAGGCACATTCTTTTACTGCCTTAGCTATCAGGGAGAGCCCTCATCATCTCACACATTATATATTCATTTTTAAAGATTGTTTTCTGTCTCTTCTCTATGGGGCAGCTATTTTGCTTACTCAACAATGTACTCCTAGTGCTCAGAAAAAAAAAAAATTGAAGAGATATTTTATTAGTTTAGTGTACCTTTGTATTATTTTTTTTTTAGTGGATATGCTAGCTTTGCTTACTTTTCTTATTACTGTCTAATTTAAATTAGTATATCCACATCTAGAATAATACAGGAAACTTTAAAAAGCTTAACCCTATGTAATCTCTTCATTTTGTGTTTTTCCTCACATGGTTTCCTTCTACATGTTATAGAAAATAGTGGTTGTTTTACACAGCTAGTTTTCTATCATATTTTACTCCCATCTTTATCCTTTATTCTTTCATGTAGTTCAAAGCTTCCACATGAAATTATTTTTCTTCAGCCTAAAAAAAATGTCCTTTAGAATTCATGCAGCGTAACTTTACTGGTAATAAATTATCTCAGCTTTTGTTTGTCTGAGAAAGTCTTCATTTTGCATTCACTGTTGATGTACATTTTCATTAGGTATAGAATTCAAGACTGAAATTCCTTTTTTACTGTGCTTTAATAAAATGTCATGTTATTGTTTTCTGGATTCATAGGTTCTGTTGAAACATCAGGCATTGGTTTTACTGTTGCTTCTTTGAAGATAATGCCCCTATTTTCTCTTGCTGCTTTAAGATTTTGTTCTTTAACTCTGATTTCAGCAATTTGACTATGAGGTGTCTTATGTGCGATTTTCTTTGTATTTCTCCAGTTTAAGTTTCACTGATCTTCCAAAACATGTGGGTTGAGATCTTTCATCAGTCTGGGAAAATTCTCAATTATTATCTTTTCAAACGTTGCTTTTCTTCATTCCTTCTCTCCTTTTTGGGACTCCAGTTACACACAGGTTAAAAGATTTGACCATGTCTTACATGTCTTTTATAACACTGTTCTATTCTTTCCATTTTCTTCCTCTCTGTGCTTCAGTTTACATTCCAGTGATCTGTTATTCAATTCCCTAACCCTGGCTTCTACTGTTCCCACATTCTTTTTATATTTTTTCATTATATTTTATGTTTGTATATTGTATTTTAAATTATAAAAGAGCTATTTTATAAGTACTGGGCTTCCCTGGTTGCCCACATGGTAAAGAATGTGCCTGCAGTGCAGGAGACCCTGGTTCGATCCTTGGGTCAGGAAGATCCGTGGAGTAGGAAATGGCACTCCACTCCAGTATTCTTGCCTGGAGAATCCTGTGAATCATGTGGACTGAAGAGCCTAGTGGTCTACATTCATTGGGGTTGCAAGAGTCAGACACAGTTAGTGACTAAACCACCACATAAGTACTACTTCTCTATTGGAATTCTACATATTTCTAGGAGACAGAAAAACACACACACACACACACATAGATTAAAAGAATGTATGTGAAACTCTGTTTCTTTTTTTTTTTTTCTTTGTATGTCCTCTTTGAAGACTAATCATAAATGAAATTGTTAGCTATTTCCCCAAACTTCAGTCACTATTCAAAATGCAAATTATATGCTGGTCAGAGAAGAGCTGTGTGCCTGTCCATGTGTGAATGTATAACTTGTGTATGCTGGGGAGGGAAGTGAGGCATGACTTTCACTTATAATTTCCTCAGGGTCAGTCTATATAATCCCAAAGCAATCTGTTAAGAAAAGTAGTCAAACAAATTTGTGTCCAACTCAGTAAATATGTCATAATACCCTAGTGCCTTTATGTTTACTTGTCAGACTTTATTAGAGTGTGTAGACAGGTCCTCTATCCTCCATTTTCATCTTCTATATAGCACTTATTTTCTTTGCTGCTAAAGTTTCTTTACACCTGACAAATCAATTTTCATCACAGGATGAACCCAGAAGATGTCTGGAAAATAAATCCCACCTCATGTACAGAATTCCAGGATACACCATAGCTCTCTTTTGCAGAACTGTAAAATTACCCTCAATGTGTTCCTCCCTCTTTATATTCATCTCTATGTCTTTTAGGTGGTTGAAGTAACAACTTATACAGCTGATTCACAGTGCTGCAGCAATATCTATATGTGACTTTCTCAACCTTCTTTGATGGAAAAATAAACAATGTAAATATTAAAATTTGTCTGGAGGAAAAAAAAAATCCCCATGAGGAAATTCCACTGTACTATACTGCTATACTCCTTACTGAAGGTGCAAGTGTGAGTGCAGAAAAGATAGAAAATAGTACCCAACCCAATAAGTGTTAACACACATGTTTCATTACACAGAGGATCTTAATAGCCCAAATTGCACAAAGAGTACAAGAAAAGACTGGGTAATTATGGTTAAATGGAAAATATTTTAAAACATAAACTGCACCCCAAGCATTGACAAAATTACTTGGAAAACAATAGAGATATGATAAAACAATTTATACTTATTTTAACCTTACTCTGTATGGTAAATACAGCATGAGTTTTTTTTCTCCCCCCTTTTTCTAAATGGAAGGGTTTGCGACACAGAAAAGGGCACTATTTGATTTGCAAATTTCTGCTACAATCATTTGTTTCCCCTTAATATTTTCTAGGGTGACTTGAAATTTGAACTATTTAAGCACTTCAAGTTGAAATACACTGCTCATAATCATATGCACCTTGAAGAACAGTCAACAAGATCTTTATAGTCCCTGCCTTAGAACTATAGTAACCAAAGGGGAAGAGAACATTAGAAAACAATGGCTAGATTTCATTACTAAAGGCTCTTTTGTCTTTACCTATGAGCTATTTCCTTAGTACCCATTTATTTAAATAAAAAACAAATCTGACAAGTTCCCCTTTATAGTTTTACTACTGAAGCTGGAATCTCTGAAGCAGAACAGAATACAAGGTACTGTAAGCTATAAGCCTGGTATTTTCAACAAGTTTTCCAAAAGGCACTGTATTCTTTCTACTAAAAAAAAAAAAAAGAGTGGATGTTGTATCAATTTTATCAATGTGATAAACTATTTATTGTGTATTCCAATTCTAAGTGTTTGGCCATCAGAAAGAGCAGAGCATTTTTTTTTTTCATTTGAAATAGTGAAATAAATAAAATGGGAATTAATTGACACTCATGAATAATTAATGAAAGCAACATGCATCTATTTACTTTGAGGTTAGCCATCAATGTTCTGGGCTGCTCTATAAAATATTGGAATTCCTTTAACTATTATGGGAAGCTTCCATATACTCTGAGAAGCGGAGTAGCTTGAGTAAAGAACAAGCTGTCTTTTAATTACATAGTAATTTAATGGAACTCCCAGGTAGACACTTGGTAAGTACATCGTAATTATTTATTCCTGCAGACAGAAATTGCCTGCTCTCTAATTTCATTCCACACTGTATGTTGGCTGGACAGCATAGAGGATATTGAATGACTTGTCAAAGTAAATGTTCATTTATTTACAGCCAGGGGTGAAATCTATTCATGTCTGTAATAATATAATCCAAAGCACAAATGTTTAAGGAGTTTTCCCTATACCCACTTTGATGTTTCAAAGGAGAGTTTTCTCTCTTCTTGTGGGTGGTGGGAGGGAAAGAGCACTGCCATGTTTGGGGAAATAATCTGAGTACTAGAATTACCTCACCAATATCTTTTACATTTCCATTTAAAATAACAAGGATGGCTTTCACTTATGGATTTCTTTTTACCTGGAGATCTCAAAACACTTCACAGACACTGTCTCATTTTTGCAGCTTGACCATCAGGTGTAAGGAAGCAGGCCCAGTGTCCTCTGTATTTGTCTTTATAAGACAGGTCACCTGGGGTATGACATAATAGTGCAGATCCTGAAAGGGATGGGGCCTTTTCAATACTATGAAATCAACTAGGTGACACAGAATGTTTTTAATGCTTATTTTAGTAACTTGGTTCCAGTCAAGAAAAACAGAACAATAAAGCTCCTATCCAAATTGAAATTTTTTCATATGAGAGTCACAAAGTTCTCTGGTATAACCAGAGAACACTCACAACCCTGAAGAAGTATTGAAATATTTTTGAAAAGGAGCTTGTTTCTCAAGGATTTCAAAAACAAACTATTAATAAAAGATAAAATTCACCTCATTGTGACAAATAAAGCCTTAGAAGGGCTTCTAAGTACAATAGCTTGGAACAAAAAAAGTGAAACTGAAAAGAGTAAAAAAAAAAATATTTCAGTGAGAGATAATGAGATCTTTTTAGAAAGACAATAATATGGCTTAAATAATTTGGTATACTTTTCAACCTGAACATATAATTAGATAAAGCCAAGAATATCCCATTCCTCCTAGATGGAATAATCATATTTGGCGTTTGGAAGTTAAAGATGCTGAAGTATTATTGTATCTATTCTAAAGAAATCATAGTACCTAGTTTGCTCCTAGAACCTCATGTAAAACAAGCCACAGCAAAGAATAGGAGTTATCTCCCATACTGCTTTGCTGTAAGGATCACCTCCTCTGAATGCAAATTAAGCAATGCAGATTAATATTCATTATGAAAACTGTGGGAAAATGAGCAAGAACTTGAATGTAAAGAACCATGAAAACTAACAAAGACACTAGGGTCACTTAATGGGCATGCAATTCTTTCATTAAATTAATTTAAAAATGTAGTTTCTCCCATCATGGTTCATTGGCCATTAGCTCAATAATACTGTATCAAGTAAAATACTGGTTTGCTTTTATATTTTATACCACACAAACTCATAGACTTTCTACTGTTTCCACTAAAATACAAGATTTGTAGGTACCAAGTTGATCAATGAGATAGTAAGCAAACTTATTAAGACTCTGCCCCTTGGTGGACCTAATCTTCAATCCTTATCTATTTATTTGCTCCATTATATATCTTCACTCCTAATTATCTAATTTCTAATTCAAACTTTTTTTCTCACAGATTAACAGTTTTATTTATCTATGCAGGTCATCCCTAGACAATTTTTCTAAGCTTAATCCTTTAGTGTTTAAAATACATACACCATCATGGAAAATGGGAAAATGCAGAATCATTTAACATGCACAAATAGAAAGATTTTTGTTAGGTCTTAGAGACCTGCTCTGCACATGTCTAAACGGAATAACTGGAATTTCCAATTACATGAAATATTTGAGTAATTTAAAACCTTATGTAAAGGTTTTGGATATAAATTTGAAATAAAATTCACCAGTCTCCCAGTATTACCCACTAGATAAATGACTTATGTGTGCCCATCTCATTGCCATTTTTATTCATCCTCTTCAGACAGAAATGCATCAGTTTGGATAAATTCTATCTAAATATTTAAAAGAGATGACAATGCACCTAGACACTCTGATGATTTTCCAAGAACTTAGAATCTCCTGGCACTGGAATGAGCTCCAAGTATCCGTGGATGGTCCACTTCTCATGCCCCTTGTTTCCTAGGCTATGACAACTCTCAGTGAAGAAGTTGGTTACAGTAAATGCCACTGGCCATTGTAATTTTAGAAACACTGTATAATGGTGAGATACCAACATTGGGTCTAACTGTCCAAAGACAGAAATCTGAAAAACTAATATATATGAGAAGAGTCATATGGTAGCATTAAGCAAAAAAAAAAATCCAAATACTTACGGACCCTGATACATGGAGTCATGGAAAATGATGTGATGTTTCTAAGAGATCAAATATAGTGCTCATCTACATCTCAGAAAAAGGAGATGGACAAAGGGTTCAGTTCAGTCACTCAGTCATGTCCGACTCTTTGCAACCCCATGAATCACAGCACGCCAGGCCTCCCTGTCCATCACAAACTCCCGGAGTTTACTCAAACTCATGTCCATGGAGTCGGTGATGCCATCCAGCCATCTCATCCTCTGTCGTCCCCTTCTCCTCCTTCCCCCAATTCCTCTCAGCATCAGGGTCTTTTCCAATGAGTCAACTCTTCACATGAGGTGGCCAAAGTATTGGAGTTTCAGCTTCAGCATCAGTCCTTCCAATGGTACATAGTCATTATCTTGTGATTCAAAAAACAAGCAAAATTAGTGCTTATTTAAAAAAATAAAATATTGGCGAATGAAAGATATTTGGAACACCAGCCTGGGCTGCATATAAAGGAGCTGCTTTTACATCATTTAGTAAGGTTGACTTCAAGTTCCCCTCTGCCAGTTTTTACTTTATATCTTAGGTTCATTCTCCCTCTTATAATCTCACCTTTCAGAGGGTTTATAATCTCTTCTCAGTCTGGACTCACAAAAAGTGGGATACATCACAACACTGGAAAACACTACAATTGCTACCAAAAGTCTGTGTTTCAAGTCAAGAATGGCACTAGGTCTTACCCGGTAATTCACACAAGCATGGGATTCTTGGCCATGAGGACTGTTGCTGCCGCTGTGGTTTCCACTGTTAATGTGTTTGCAGGCCCATCCTAAATTCTCCCACCTTTCTTCTTTTAGATTTTCATTGCAGTATAGTTGATTTACAATGCTGTATCAGTTTCTGCTGTAGAACAAAGTGCATGTTATATATGAGAATGTATCTACTTTTTTAGATTCTCTTCCCATATAAGTCATCATGGAGTATTGAGTAGAGTTCCCTCTGCTATACAATAGGTCCTCACTAGTTATCTGTTTTATATACAGTAGTGTGTGTGTGTTAATCCAATCTCCTAATTTCTGAGACAGAGCCAGGGCTCCCAACCTGGGAAGCAAAGACTCCTGCATTTATACTTAATATCAGTAAGTGATGGCAACTTTCTGGGCCTCTAGATTGTCAGCTACACAAACAAGGTTCATAGCATAGTAAAATGCAATGCCATCGTGCCTTACAAAGGGGCAGCATCACTGAGAGCATTTTGTTATCTCTGGTCAAGTCTGAAAAGACAGTAGTGTCTGCTCTGTCCAGTGCACCTCCGACTGTAAGAAAGTCACCTACATGGTATTTTGGAAGAAGTCATATTTATGTCTCCCTTAAGTCATGTCATAACATTGACATTTCTTTAAGGTTTTAGAATTTGTAAAGTAATTTCAAATGTGTTCTTTACACTCACACAATCTCTAAGAGTTAGACCAGGGACAATTGTTGTGCTTCAAAACCCAAGTTTTTGTAATTACAACAACCTATGTATAATAATGGAGAAGGCAATGGCACCCCACTCCAGTACTCTCGCCTGGAAAATCCCATGGAGGGAGGAGCCTGGTAGGCCGCAGTCCATGGGGTCGCTAAGAGTTAGACACGACTGAGCGACTTCACTTTCACTTTTCACTTTCATGCATTGGAGAAGGAAATGGCAACCCACTCCAGTGTTCTTGCCTGGAGACTCCCAGGGACGGGGAAGCCTGGTGGGCTGCCGTCTATGGGGTCGCACAGAGTCAGACACGACTGAAGCGACTTAGCAGCAGCAGCAGCAGCATGTATAATAAACAAATCTGATCCTGCAAAATAGATGTTCTCACTCTCCAGCTAGACTGTAAGCATCATGAAAATAATAATATCATTTTTCTTTTTAATTTTCCCTCTATATCATTGCATCAAACAGATGTCTAAAGAACAAGCGTGATTGATTTCATCTTCTGTAAACTCTGTTTCTGCTAGTTTCATCCTTTTCAATATTTTATATGTTTTTCAAATCAAATCACTATTTTGCATAAAAAGGTGTTTCATATCAAGCTAAGTCTTACATTTTCTTTCCAGCAAGCTCATATTCCACCTTATCCCAGATATCTTTCCATCAGCTCTTACTCCTCTGTCCATGAGATTTTCCAGGCAAGGATACTGGAGTAGGTTGCCATTTCCTTCTCCAGGGGATCGTCCTGACCCAGGGATCAAAGCTGGGCAGGCTGTTTACCACTGAGCCACTTTTTCCATCAACTCTACTCAGACTTAATCTCCTACTCTCGTAATATATGGATTGGCTACCAGATCCCTTACCCCTCTCTGCCATCTAGAAGTGCTGTTTGTGTAGCTTTCGTTGTCGTCCTTCACTGGATCATGAGCATCTAGAGGCCAGGTCACTAATTTTGGGGTCCTGGAGTCTAACCAATAGCTAATACATGGTAGAGCTCAATAAACATTGAATTACAAATTTATCCCATTTTGTCATTTTAGGAAATAGTATTATATAACAAAGCAAGAATTATGTGCTAGTGCAGAATTCCCTTGAGGTTAAGGACCATTTTTTTTAATGATTTTCACAAGACAATAGCATAGTGCTTTGCCTATTGGTAGGTCTCAGTAAATGTATTAATTGTATAACTATAAATGTACTATAAATTTCATGATAGTTAAATTACTGTATGACTAGACTGGCATTCCTGTTCACCCTTTTAATGATATGGACATTATGTACTAAAGAAAAATAGCAGGCTTGAGGAGTCCTCACTAGAGAAGAACCACTGCAGGGCAAAAATATGCCACCATTTTTTAAAATGCCTTTTTTCATTGTCTGCCTGGCAACACACAGAAAGAGCATCATAGATTAAAAAATTACCTTTGTGGCTTTCCTTTAATAATAAATCACACTACCGGCTGCATCTGCTGTTAGTCAACAATGTACACCCCACATTCATTGGGGAACTTGTAATTATTTGAGTAGTAGCCAGTTTAGGTAATACCAGGGGAGCCATAAATAGCAATTAGAGGTTTCTATAAAAGCTTTTTAATTTGTTACCCCACAGCTCATATACACTGTATGCTATATGTCACTGAAAATGCACCTTCTACAATGCAGAGACTAGAGAGAAAACATTATGCACATCATGGTGTATAAAAAGACACTTTTTTATCCTCTCTAAGGTTGCTGTAGAAAGCAGGAAGCAAAGGACTTTAAAGACACAGTGCATAATTCAAAAAACCGTGTGCAGCTGCCCCGGGACTCCACAGATTGTGTATGTGTGTTTTAGACAGTTGACAAGAGGGCTGGTGTTAGGCTTTGATGACAAATTGAAGCAATTCTGTAGGCTTCAGGTGAACATGAAAAGTATGCTACCTTACTGAACAACTGAGCTGAAAGGAATTCCAAGATCTGAACCCCAATTTTTAGCACTGCACCTTAGCTGAAAATTTTTACTGCTTTCCCTTTCTTTCTTTCAACTCTAATGAGAATATAATTAGTTTTTACATACTTAAGATCATGTCTTCTTTAAGGGACCACCCATATTCATGCTTACACAGTGGGAAAATAGAGCTTCCAAATAAAACAAAACAATCTCTTTAAAGTAACTATGTAAATCACAGAAACTTTTTATTAATAATGGGTCTATAGCTTTATGGGTGCTTTATTTTACAAACCCACAGGGGTTAAAAAATGGTTTTGAATTCTAAAATCAAAGAGCTTTTTTTGTTGTTGTTCTCTCTGTAAGGAAGTTAGTTTTCAAATCCTCCAATGTTCAGATTCTTAAAAACCCCACACTGTTTACATAAATCCTTCATCCAACATGTATCAGTCTTACAATGGTCTGACTCACTTACAATCCAGATTCATACTTTGTTCACTGGTCAGTAATGACGCCAGTGCTTCCGTGGTTATATCGATTATCTCATAATCATTAGCTTTTAATTAACATCTAAGCAGATCCTAAAGAGGGGATTCAATTTCATGGCAGATATAAATTTTTTATTTCAGTTTCTCTGAAACAGGGCCTTGGCCGCATATCTCCAAAACTGAATACTTGTTGCTATTTGCTTAACACTTAAACCAGAACTTTGCAGATGGCTAAACATTGCTAGTAATAGACTGATTTACACATCTTTCCCTTTCTAATCTACAAGGCAACAGAGTGATTCCTTGGTGAAAACCATGTGGCTCTGATGGTAAAGAATCTGCCTGCAATGCAGGGTCGAGAAGATCCCCTGGAGGAAGAAATGGCTTACCCACTCCAGTGTTCTTGCCTGGAGAATTCCGTGAACAGAATAGCCTGGCAGGCTATAATAGTCCATGGAGTAACAGAGTCAGACATGACTGAGTGACTGACACATATTAGGACATGGTGACAATTATATGCAAGCAATACTGACGAAAGTAGTAAAGACTGCAATTGTACCCCATTGTTCAACCACCTTAGACTTTATACATATTTAATCTTTTAAGATTTCAAACATTACCTGAGAATTCGCAGCTTGTTTAGAGAAAATCTTTACTGTTTTAACAGAAGATTGACTGGAAAAGTGCCAGATTTATGGTTCAGTTTGCCCAAGAAGATCACAGCAAACAGCCATTTAGATACTCTTTATTTCCTTTCAGTGCAGTGCTAAAAATTGGGGTTCAGATCTTAGAATTCCTTTAAGTTCAATTGCTCAGACGTGTCCGACTCTTAGTGACCCCATGGACTGCAGCACACCAGACTTCCCTGTCCTTCACCATCCCCCAGAGCTTTCTTAAACTCATGTCACAGAGTCAGTGATGCCATCTAACCATCTCATCCTCTGTCATCCCCTTCTACTCCTACCTTTAGTCATCCCCAGAATAAAGGTCTTTTCCAATGAGTCAGTTATTTGCATCAGGTGGCCAAAGTATTGGAGCTTCAACTTCAGCATCAGTCCTTCCAATGAACATTCAGGGTTGTTTTCCTTAGGATTGACTGATTTGATCTCTTTGCTGCCCAAGGGACTCTCAAGAGTCTTCTCCAACACCACAGTTCAAAAGCATCAATTCTTCGGCTTTCTACATGGTCCAACTCTCACATCCATATATGACTACTGGAAAAAACATAGTTTTGACTAGATGGACCTTTGATGGCAAAATAATGTCTCTGCTTTTTAATACACTGTCTAGGTTGGTCATAGCTTTTCTTTCAAGGACCAAGCGTCTTTTAATTTCATGGCTGCAGTCACTATCTGCAGTGATCTTGGAGGCCAAGAAAATAAAGTCTGTCACTGTTTCCATTGTTTCCCCATCTATTTGCCGCGAAGTGATGGGACCAGATGCCATGATGTTAGTTTCCTGAATGTTGAATTTTAAGCCAACTTTTTCACTCTTCTCTTTCACTTTCATCAAGAGGCTCTTTTGTTCTTCTTCACTTTCTGCCATAAGGCTGCTGTCATCTGCATATCTGAAGTTATTGATATTTCTCCAGGCAATCTTGATTCCAACTTGTGCTTCATCCAGTCTGACATTTCACGTGATGTATTCTGCATATGAGTTAAATAAGCAGGGAGACAATATACAGCCTTGTCTTACTTCTTTCCCAATTTGGAACCAGTCTGTTGTTCCATGTCTGGTTCTAAATGTTGCTTCTTGACCTGCATACAGGTTTCTCAGGAGACAGGTGAGGTGGTCTGATATTTCCATTTCTTTAAGAATTTTCCAGTTTCTTGTGATCCACACAGTCAAAGGCTTTACCATAGTCAATGAGGCAGAAGTAGGTATTTTTCTCGAATCCACGTGCTTTTTCCTACGATCCAGTGGATGTTGGCAATTTGATCTCTGTTTGCTTTGCCTTTTCTAAATCCAACTTGAACATCTGGAGGTTCTCAGTTTACATATTGTTGAAGTGTAGCTTGGAGAATTTTGAGCATTACTCTGCTAGTGTGTGAGATCAGCGCAATTGTGCACCACTGTTCCCCAATTCATGTAAATAGCACATTATTCTGTTTAATAAAAATTCTTATGTTTTAATTTATAACCAAAAACTCAAAGGGTGTTAGAAATGTTCTTAGGTTTGTTTGTTTGTCATATGAACCAAACACCTTGACTGAGGCTCCTGAAACCATGGGTCTAACAAACTTTGTGCTACAAATTTGTCCACTTTTCCAGAAAAGATAGCCTTACATTTTTCTGTCATGGTGGTAGTGATCAGCAACAAAAGACTTGCAGGCCAAGTCTGGCCCTCCACCTGTTTCTCTAATAAAGTTTTATTGGAACACAGCCATGCCCATTTGTTTACATTTATTCTTTGAATACTTTCACCCTATGTTGGCAGAGTTGCACAGTTGTAACAGACGCCATATGGTGTACACAACGTAAAATATTTGTATACTATCTGGCTGTTTCTAGGAAAGAACTGTCAAACCCTGGTTTACATAACTTCATTCAATGTAACTACATCTGCCACCAAAAGTCACAATCTTTTGAACATCTAAAAGCATTAGAAGTCTTCAGATAACATATCCTGAAGAATGGAAGACTTCTTCCTCCTCTTTTTATCATCTTTATCATACTTCTCAATACAGACAAAAAGGAAAGAACATGGGATCTCTGATGGAGTTGGAGGAGGAGAAGGAAGAAGAGAGAAATCATTTTTCCTTGGCTGCCTTATAACTAGACATTTCTTTTTATTTTTTTCCCTAGTGTAGCTTTGTCAATATATACTTTTCCAGATGGGTTCTTAGCTTTCAGATAATAGCTTTCCTCTACAAATATTTTGGTGAACTTTTATAGTAGTTCTTTGTTTTATACTGGCACTTACAATTGACCTCTGTCCTCAAAAGTTATAACAACAGGATGTCTTCTAGAATCATAAGTCCATCAAGAACACTTCTGCTTTACCCACTGGCCTTGCTAACTTCTAAAAAGGCAGACTTAGTCTTGGCTAGAATTCACTCTTGATTCAGAGGTATATGATTCTAGAGATGTCAAAAGATTTTCTTTTCAAGCATGCAATAGACAAAGCTTCTGCTTTTCAACCCTTTTAGTTTCTTGTTTCTAAGTTATTAATTGTGTGCAGAGAGAAAAATTTGACTTAGAGACCAACTCACTCACTTTCATGGAGGAAGACAAAATGTAGGACATGACTTAGTGACTGAGCACAAAGGTATTTTGAGTCAGCAGAATTCCTGTAGCCTGCTGTAGCTCTGTGGTGGACTGTAGCTCTGTAGCCTGCTGGTAGACTGTAGCCCACCAGGCTCTTCTGCCCATGGGATTTTCCAGGTAAGAATACTGCAGTGGGTTGTCATTTCCTCCTCCAAGGGATCTTCCCAACCCAGGGATCGAACCCATGTTTCCTGCATCTCCTGCGTTGGCAGATGAATTATTTACCACTGAGCCACCCAAAATACTTAACTTCAGTTATAAAGATATCTGGCATTCTATGCATCGTTATTTCATTTTCTTACATAAGAGTGAATACATTTACAAATTTGGGGGGAAAAAATGAAATGGTTATGATATGGATGTTTTCCCCTGATTCTACATGTTGACTGATTAAGTCATATTACCTGTATTATCTTTGACCGCATGCTTGATGCTATGGAGTCAGTTGTCAGCTCTTTGTAAATAAAAATTACAGTCATTATTGTAGTGGTTTTAAATTGAAATGAATTCATAGAAAGGGGATATAGTAAATCTGAAATTTGCTTATTTCTCTCAACACTTACAGTTTAGACACATATTTTTGAATATCCTTATTTGCTATGCATGGTCCCTATATTAAACATGCAATATAAAAATGTAATAAAAATTAAGAATCCAGAGAGGCCTCCTTGGTAGGATAGTAAATAAAATGAGACCAAAGCTAAAGGAATAAAGGCGATTGAAGTAGATGGAAGAACATAACACTCAGTTTTCCACTAATATTTTCCTATAGAAACTTGGCTAAAATTTGCTCTCCATGTTCTGCAATATAGAAAGAAGTAAGAATAACTATAAAAACAAAATTCTGTAAAGCAATTATCCTTCAGTTAAAAAATAAATAAAGTGACCAAAAAAAAAAAAAGAATAACTATAATTTGAAGTGAAAAATGCAGCAGTGAGATGGGGAAGGGTAACAGAACATATTTCCATGGAAAATTAGGAGACATAAATTGAGATGTGTAAATGTATTAACAATATATTAGTTTTCATTTTAATCTCTTGATCCAGAACTCAAGGACAAGTGCATGACTCTTGCTTCAAATCTGAGAGTCATCAGAATACTGAGAGTACTTCTAGCTTTGAAACTATATGAGATAGTTAGAAATATATATAGTGTATCAAAATAAGAAGACTCAACTTCCCAGGATTCAAAACAAGCAACTGTGAAAGGACACTGAGAAGAAATCTGACAGAACTAACTGAGCATGATTCCAAACCTATCCCAGATAGTTTCGCCATGATGGGACAAGAGAGAGAACATGGTACATACCACAGAGACCTGTGTTAAATGCTGCTGCTGAGAGATAAAGCTCGGTTAAATAAAGAGAAATGACCACTGGATTTGACCATGAAAAGAACAATGTAGTAGGTGTGGGAACAGAATAGAACAGACTAAAGAGTAGTAGGAAATAAAAAAGATGGAGGAGAAAGAGTAGAGAGTTGGTAACTATTCTTCTCAGACCATTTTCACAGCATCAAGATTAATCCAGATCCCTCTTCCCATTAAGAACAAATTTATCAAGCAAAGGAAAATGCAACCCATATATGTTGTAGCTGACTATTTAAATCCATGTCCTTAAGCTGTCTGGGTGGTGTCTGGAGTCACCAAAACCCTCTTGACTGGCGGCTACAGGGACCAGAATATGTCAGAATAGGACATGGTATGATAATACATGCACTTTGCCTTCTTGAAATGTTGAGATATATCATTAATAACTTGTGGAAGCAAGACTGTTTACCTTTATAAAGCAAAGTTCCTTTCCCTGGTACATAATCATACTCTAAGACCAGGGCCACAGACTTGGTGAGCATAAGGGTAAAAACAGGCAATTCAAGAAGGGGGTATAAATAAAGGCTTCAGGTACTGCATTAAAGTATTGAAGGGTAAAGGCAATTATAGGCAGAGACTGTAACATGAAATAATGTTACTGTAACATGTAAATTTGTTACTCTACTGGATTCTACCAAGGGAGGTTCACATGTAAAATCAGCAAATAACCTGCTGAACACAGCAATTTAGGTCAAATGTTTAAGCAGATTACCACTAAATCTGAATTTTAGAGAGAAGAATCAGTCTATTTATTCTAAAAAGTACCTAGAACGCAAAACAAAAAAAAAGCCAAACAAAGCAAAAACTAAATGATAAATGAACAGAATTTATGAACTTGTTTAGCCATTTTTCATACATTAAGTACAATGAAAAAATTCTACACTTCAGGAATATTTGTTATGAATTTATAGTTCCACAGGGCTCTTATGGAGGTAAATCTGCTTTGTGTCTGTTAATGAATTATGCATGCACATGTGCTAAGTCATTTCATTCGTGTCTGACTCTTTGAGACCCCATGGACTGTAGCCCATCAGGCTCCTCTGTCCATGTGATTCTCCAGGCAAGAATACTAGAGTGGGTTGCCATGCCCTCTTCCAGGGGATCTTCCTGATCTAGGGATAGAACCTGCATATCTTGTCTCCTGCATTGGCAGGCTTGTTCTTTAACACTAGTGCTGCCTGGGAAGCCCCATTAATGAATTATGTCAACACATACATTTGCTTCTCACAAATCAGAAAATCCATTCCATAAGTAAAATTCTTGATTTGGTGCTATACTTTGTGAATTTGATTGAAACCAGGTCGAAAACTGAAGGAAGACTCTAGCAGGCAGGCTATCTCTGTGGTCAATAGAGAGGGCAGGGATGCTATTTCTTTGCTGATCAGAGCATATATTTAAAAGCACTATTTTATGCCTTTATTGATCATGAACATGATAGCTGGTGATGATGAAGTTTATGATGATGTTATTGAACTGCTATCCCTTTGAAAAAGGAAAGATAAATTCAAGAATGATTTAAAATAATGTGTTCTTGCAGGAAATCTTGTCTGTGGCTTGCAAAACACTTAACTTTTACCGTATTGCTACTTTTTTTTTTTTTTTTTTTTTTTTTGCAGCAAGCCTTTTAACTGAACTCTCCATAGGAAAACTAACCAATTTCTTTGGAGAAAATTTCCTGAGAGAATAATAGTGGTATGTGTCAGAACAACAGGTAACAATTACTGATTGTTTCCTTGATTTTACCAAGTACATGCATAAACATTTTTAATCTTTACAAAGATCCTATGAGATGTGTACCTTTCTTATCCTTGATTTACAGATGAAGACATTGAGGTTTAAATAGATTGAACAGTTTACTCAAGGTCACAAAACTAATACAGAATAGAGACTGGAATCCGGGGTGCTTTTACTCCAGAGCCTATACTTTCACATTCACTTATATACTGTACAGGCCACAGTTAAACACCCACAGTCTGAACAAAGACTATGTGGGTCTGAATCTTAGGTTAGCCCCTTACTATCTCTGTCCTTGGACAAAGTAACTTACTTTCTTGTTATTTCAGTCTTCCTGTTGGTAGAAGACAGAAAAGAATAAAACATTCCTATTAATTTCATAGAACTATAGTTATGATTAAGTAAAACAATACATGTACAATATTTAGAATTATCCCTGGTACTTAGTAAATGCTTAGTACACAATAGGTTTTAACCACTCTGCTGCGTAATTTGAAAATTTTCCTCAATCATTGAAAAATGAATACCATTGGCAGAGAGAAGCACAGAAAGACATTTTAAAATTTGGAAATTGGTCAATAATATGGATTATAAAGCTCAAATTAGAGTTTCATAAAAACAAACAAATAAACAAAAAACTTCCCACAATTCTGTCAATAGTTTAAAAAGGATAGATGAGTTTCCCAAATTCACTGTTGTCACCGTGGGCTTTCCTAACATAATTTTAGTTAAAATCTTTCTAAAAGGATTATACTTGTCAAAAGTAAAACACATGGAGTGACAATAGTTCATGCTCTGAATACATTTGAAGTGGACAGAACGCTGGGATTTTATGAGAGCAGACTTACCCTACATTCAGAACTTAGCATTAATCCAAGTTAGTCAATTCTTTGATCACGAAATCAAATAAAATTCCAACCCCTTCCTTCTCTAATATCACCATCCTTGACTCTGTAACTTTTAAAATTTTCTTTGTCAACAAATGTTGAAAGGATAGAGAAAAGTTCAGGTCACCTTCTCTCCTCTTATTCCCATCAAAAGTCTGAAGGCAACTTCTACCTGTCAAATTGATTTTGAGTCACATGCACAGAATCAGTTCACATGGTGGAGCTAATTCAGGAGCAGCAAGAGATGAGAAATTCTTGATAAATGCCCTATCAACTCATTACTCACTTTGGACAATAGAAGAAGATTGGGATGGGGGGCCAATTTAACAGGGTGGATTGCATTTTCAGGAGGTTGAAAAAAAAAAAAAGATTACTATCCTTAAAGGGCCATGTTAGACAAAGCACTAATGTTCTGAACTCTTAAATAGAGACTGCTTAGACTTTCATCTAGTGATCATATATATATGTGGGTGGGTGGGGGTGTGTGCTAATCAGTCATGGTGAGGGGGTTTTGAAGGTAAAAAGATTATTTCCTTGAACAAAGTATGAAATATAATAAGCTGTAAGAGTCCACATGTGAAACACTCACTCAGAGAAATGCTTAGAGGGAAGCTATTAAAATTTAAAAATGAGCTCTCTGGCAAATGCTTGAATCTGGATATTATAAATCTCTCTTGAAGATTCATGATGCACGTTCACAAGTAAAGTGCTTAGAACGAAGAAACCCAGTTGTTTTTTGCTCTGTTACCCAATGGTCCAGAAATAAAGAGCTTTTCTTATTCTGTTCTCCCATGCCCCTGATGGTACACAGTCATGGAAAGACCAAGATAGGCAGAGTGTCTAAAGCACCACATTTCAGGCCAAAGGAGAGAGAAGGCTACCAAAAATACCAGTTGGAACCTACTAAGATCAAGATGACTGGAGATTCGCCTTCCAGTAGACCTTGAGCCTCATTATATGCTGATTGTAATATACTAGCATGATAAGTGACACACCCACAGGCGCCATGATAGTTCCAAAGCTAACCATAAAAGGCCCCAAAATGGGCAGTGGCCTAATTCCTGGCTTTCTCAAAATACTTGGAATAACCCTCCTACTCATTACCCTATGAAGTTACCCAGCTAACAAGAACTAACCACTTCCATATGTCAGTGCTATTCTTGCCTTCTGAGATAGCCCACATCCTGTCTGTGGAGTGTATATCTCTCTAAGTAAACCTGCTTTGACTTTACTATGGCTCCCTCTTGAATTCTTTCCTGTGTGAAGCCAAAGATTCTCTCTTGGCAGCCCTTCCCAGAGACTCATCCAAGACTTGGAACATGACCATCCTCTCATACCCCATTTTCCCTACAACAGGGTGAATATATTAACACTACAGTGAACTTCAGAGCAAATAAAACTACCAGAAGTTAAGAGAAACTATACTACAAAAAGACAAAAAGTTAAATATACCAAGAAACCATAACAGGCTTAAATGGATATGAACATAATAAGTAAAAACTGAAAGAAATGAATGAAGTGTAAAAATAAGTGAAAATGAAAAGTGAAAGTCACTCAGTTTTGTCTGACTCTTTGCAACCCCATGGACTATAATACAGTCCATGGAATTCTCCAGGCCAGAATACTGGAGTAAGTAGCCTTTCTCTTCTCCAGAGGAGCTTCCCAACCCAGGGATTGAACCAAAGTCTCCTGCATTGCAGGTGGATTCTTTACCAGTTGAGCCACAAGGGAAGCCCAACGATACTGGAGTGAGTAGCCTATCTCTTCTCCAGCTGATCTTCCTGACCCAGGAATTGAAATTGGGTCTCCTGCATTGCAGCCAGATTCTTTACCAACTGAGCTATAACAGAAGTCCATAAAAATAAATTTCCCAATTATAGCAGTAGAATTTCTTATTCATGATAAGTGTAACTAGTAGACAAAATCAGCAAAGATACAGAAGAACTGAACATCATCAACTGATGGGTTCTATGGAAAGTTATGACCAATCTAGACAGCCTATTAAAAAGCAGAGACATTACTTTGTCAACAAAGGTCCATCTAGTCAAGGCTATGGTTTTTCCAGTAGTTGTGTATGGATGTGAGAGTTGGACTATAAAGAAAGCTGAGCACCAAAGAATTGATGCTTTTGAACTGTGGTGTTGGAGAAGACTCTTGAGAGTCCCTTGGACTGCAAGGAGATCCAACCAGTCCATCCTAAAGGAGATCAGCCCTGGGTGTTCATTGGAGGGACTGATGTTGAAGCTGAAACTCCAATACTTTTGCCACCTGATGCGAAGAGCTGACTCCCTTGAAAAGACCCTGATGTTGGGAAAGATTGAGGGCAGGAGAAGGGGATGACAGAGCATGAGATGGTTAGATGGCATCACTGACTCAATGGATATGAGTTTGGGTAGACTCTGGCAGTTGGTGATGGACAGGAAGGTCTGGTGTGCTGTGGTTCATAGGGTCTCAAAGAGTCATACACAACTGAGTGACTGAACTGAACTGAACTGAACTGATATTTATAGAATACCACCCCCCCCAACAGCAAAATGCACATCGTTTTTAAGTGTGTATGCAACATTAACCAAGACAACTCTAACCTGGTTTATAAAACAAACCCTAACAATGTAGAAGAACTGAAATCATACAAAGCATGTCTGCTGACCATAATGGAATTAAAGTATAAATCAATAAAATAAAGATTAGAGATAAATCTCAAAAGAAATGTGAACTAAACAAGATATGTCTAAATAATCCATGAGGCAAAGAGAAAAATCTCAAGGGAAATTAGTAAATATTTTCAACTGATAAGCAAACAATGTATCAAAATTTATGGAATACTGCTACATCAGCTTCCTGAGAACTGGAGAGAACTAAATTCTTATTTCAAGAAAGAAATAAGTTCTCAAATAAAATAGTACAGCCATTTTGGAAGAGTTTGTCAGTTTCTAATAAAGTTAAATAAGCACAACGTTGCCTAGCAATTTCACCACTAGATATTTAGCTAAGAGAAATATTTCCATACAAAGATTATTTGAAAAAGCATATAGCAGCTATATTCATAGTAGTGAAAAATGAAACCCAAATGCCCATCAACTGGTGAATATATAATCTAATTATGCCATATTCACACAATGAACTAGCATTCACCAATAAAAGGAATGAATTATTGACACATAAAACAATGTGCATGAATCTCAAAAGGATTCTGCCAAATGAATGAAGCCAGTCAAAAATGGAGACATCCTGTCTTTTTCCCAAAGTCAAGGGACAGTGTTTAGTAACTTATTTAGCTGTGCTATTGTGCTGTAGTCACTTCAGTTGTGTCTGACTCTTTGCAGTCTATGGACTATAACCTGCCAGGCTCCTCTGTCCAGGGGATTCTCTAGGCAAGAATATTGGAGTTGTTATACTCTCCTCCAGGGGAATCTTCCTGATCCAGGGATTGAACCCCCACCTCTTTTGTCTGCTGCATTGGCAGTCAGGTTCTTTATCACTAGCACCACCTGGGAAGCCCTGTTCAGCTATGAAGAATCCTAATATCTGATGCCTTTGTATTGAAACTATCAAATTAAGGAAGTTTTCAGCTATGTTGAAAAGGTTTACCACGTGTGCTTGTTTAATTCTATTCATCTTTATCCATTGAGAAAAAAAATATTTTTAATAATAAATTACTGATTACTAAATCAATTTCTCTTAACTGGACTAAACTCCACTTGGTGGTATTATATATGACAAGATTCAATATGCTAATATTCTGTTTAATATTTTTGAGTTCATGCTCTTGAGAGAGAATTTTCTTTTCTCACTGTATATTATTTAGGTGGTATTATGATGAATTGTGACAGCTTATTAGATGAGACAAACTTACTGTTTTCTCTTTTATCTGAAAGCACTTTTTCCTTCCTTAAATGTTTTGTTCACCATAAAGATACTGGGGCTTGAAGACTTTTTGTGAGATGTTTTTAAATTGAAAGTTTATTATTTTGAATACACATAGGGCAATACATTTTTCTTAATTTTTTCTCTTTAGCTTTCATTAAGTTTCATTTTTGTAAGACAAAATATCAACTTCATCAAAAATATTAAATTTATGGACATGAATTTATTCATAAAAACCTTATAGTTCATTTAACATTTATAAGATCTGAAATGATGTCCCTAGTTTCCTTCACTATCCAATATTCAGCACAAATGTCTTGGAAAGAATCAAGTCAACAGGCAGGAAAGTTAGCCCTGTATTAAGTTTTATAGTTTCAATTCTGCAGGACAACTCATACACAGTCAAAAAAATGCCTCAGCAGAATACTTTGCCCATCTAAGCCAAGAACTGACAACTGCCTTCAGTAGAAAGTGGTAAACTTCTCTCTTACACAGAAAGAGCTACCTTCCATTTTGATTTGGTCCTTTTAGATTTCTTTACATCCCTTGTCCTCTAATGGATTAAAAACTAACAAAAGCACACCTAGCATCCAGATCTCAGTTTCAAATATAAGACTCTAAGAAGTGGAAAAATGGCTTCTTGGAGAAACGTCTGATTCTTGCACTGGAGCGGGAAATAAAAGATGAGCTGGAGCACTTTATAGTACCAGAAAGTAAACAAGTACCAAAAAAACAGGGCGGGGGGGCCTCAAACCAGTCAATCCTAAAGGAAATGAACCCTGAATATTCATTGGAAGGACTTATGCTGAACCTCCAATACTTTGGCAACTTGATGCAAAGAGCTGAGTCATTGGAAAAGTCACTGATGCTGGGAAAGATTGATGGCAGGAGAAGAAGGAGACAGTAGAGGATGAGAAGGTTGGATAGCATCACCAATTTAGTGGACATGAGTTTGAGAGAATTCCAGGTAATAGTGAAGGACAGGGAAGCCTGGCAGGCTGCAGTCCTCAGGGTTGAAAAGAGCCAGACACAACTTAGCAACTGAACAACAACAAAAATTCCACTTCGATGGGGGTATGTCAAAGGGACACGAGAGCCAACTAAAAGAGTTTCCAATGGATAAAACTAGAATAATTTTAACAACAAAATCCATAAAGTAGTATTGAATTACTAATCAAGGTATAAAATGAATACCCTGTGTCCACAGTAATACCTATAAATGATTGAATAAATAAATGGAGAAGAGACAGATTTCCCATGCAAGATAATTTTGCATGATTTATACAGATTCTCTACCATAAAGGAGACGGAGATAACTCTCCACTTTTCAAGCATGGGCTGTGCATACTGACACTGTTCCAAACAGTTTAGGAAAGGGGCAAAATGAAAAACTTTACAGAGGAGAAATTAAAATAATACTACCTTATCCGGGTTCTCAATATCACCATCAACAGTGATGTTAACAGTGTGTATCCTTGATATAATATTATGAAATGGCACATGCCTCTGAGGTTTTCCTCAAAGAAGTGCCTATAATGACCACAGCCTAATTATGATGAAAAATGTCAAATTCCAGCAGAGGACCATCTGACAAAACACCTGAACAATGCTCCTCAAAACTGTCAAAAGTAATCAAACACATGAAAAATCTGAGAAACTGTCTCAGCCAAGAGGTGGCAAAGGAGACATGACAACTATCCTAAAACTGAAAAAGGTCATAAAATGAAGGAAATATAAATAATCTATAAGTCTAAAGACTAATAACATATCAATATTAGTTGTATTGATATGGTCCATTAGTTGTATCAAACATATCATAGGAATATTAGTCATTAACAATAGGGAACAACAATAACAACACAAAAGATGACTCTACACATGGACAGCACCAGATGGTCAATACCAAAATCAGATTGATTATATTCTTTGCAGCCAAAGATGGAGAAACTCTGTACAGTCAGCAAAAACAAAACCAGACCTGACTGTGGCTCAGACTGTGAATTTCTTATTGCAAAATTCAGATTTATATTGAAGAAAGTAGGGAAAACTACTAGATCATTCAGCTATGGCCTAAATCAAATTCTTTACAATCATTTGGTGGAAGTGACAAATAGATTCAAGGGATTAGATCTCACAGACAGAGTGCCTGAAGAACTATGGACAGAGGTTCATAACATTGTAGAGGAGGCTGTTATCAAAAACATCCCCAAGAAAACAAATGCAAAAAGGCAAAATGGTTGTCTGATGAGACATTACAAAGAGTTGAGAAAAGAAGGGAAGTCAAAGGCAAAGGAGAAAATGAAAGATATGCCTTCTAAATGCAAAGTTCGAAAGAATAACAAGGAGAGATAAGAAAGCCTTCCTAAGTGATCAATGTAACAAAATAGAAGAAAACAATAGAATGGGAAAGACTAGAGATCACTTCAAGAAAATTAGAGATACCAAGGGAACACTTCATGCAAAGATGGGCACAATAAAGGACAGAAATGGTATGGCCCTAACAGAAGTAGAAGATATTAAGAAGAGGTGGCAAGAATACACAGAAGAACTGTACAAAAGAGATCTTAATGACCCAGATAGCCACAATGGAGTGATCACCCACCTAGAGCCAGACATCCTGGAATGTGAAGTCAAGTGGGCCTTAGGAAGCATCACTACAAAGCTAGTGGAGGTGATGGAATTCCAACTGAGCTATTTCAAATCCTGAAAGATGATGCTGTAAAAGTGCTGTACTCAACATGACAGAAAATTTGGAAAACTCAGCAGTGGCCACAGGACTGGAAAAGGTCAATTTTCATTCCAATCCCAAAGAAAGACAGTGCCAAAGAATGTTCAAACTACTGCACAATTGCACTCATCTCACATGTTAGCAAAGTAATGCTCAAAATTCTCCAAGCCAGGCTTCAACAGTATGTGAACCATGAAGTTCCAGATGTTCAAGCTGGATTTAGAAAGGCAGAGGAACCATAGATCAAATTGCCAAGATCTACAGGATCACAGAAAAAGCAAGAGAGTTCCAGAGAAACATCTACTTCTTCTTCATTGACTACACTAAAGTCTTTGGCTGTGTCAGTTCAGTTCAGTTGCTCAGTTGTGTCTGACTCTTTGCAGTCCCATGGACTTAAGCGCACCAGGCCCCCCAGTCCATCACCAACAGCCTGAGTATACTCAAACTCATGTCCATAGAGTCGATGATGCTATCCAGCCATCTCATCCTCTGTTGTCCCCTTCTCCTCCTGCCTTCAATCTTTCCCAGCATCAGGGTCTTTTCCAATGAGTCAGTTCTTCACATCAGGTGGACAAAGTATTGGAGTTTCAGCTTCAACATCAGTCCCTCCAATGAATATTCAGGACTGATTTCCTTTAGAATGGACTGGTTGGATCTCCTTGCAGTCCAAGGGCCTCTCAAGAGTCTTCTCCAACACCACAGTTCAAAAGCATCAATTCTTTGGTGCTCAGCTTTCTTCACAGTCCAACTCTCACATCCATACATGACCACTGGAAAAACCATAGCCTTGACTAGATGGACCTTTGTTGACAAAGTAATGTCTCTGCTTTTTAATATGCTGTCTAGGTTGGTCATAACTTTCCTTCCAAGGAGTAAGCGTCTTTTAATTTCATGGCTGCAATCACCATCTGCAGTGATTTTGGAGCCCCAAAAATATCATGTGAAATTCTGGGCTGGATGAAGCACAAGCTGGAATCAAGATTGTTCGGATAAATCAATAACCTCAGATATGCAGATGACAGCACCCTAATGGCAGAAATTGAAGAGGAACTAAAGAACTACTTGATGAAAGTGAAAGAGGAGGGTGAAAAATTTGGCTTGAAACTCAACATTCAGAAAATGAAGATTATGACATCTGTTTCCATCATTTCATGCAAATAAATGGGGAAACAATGGAACTAGTGAAACTTTATTTCCTTGGGCTCTGAAATCACTGTTGATGGTGACTGCAATCATGTGATTAAAAGACACTTACTCATGGAAGAAAAGCTATGGCAAACCTAGACAGCGTATTAAACTGAGACATATATACACCATGGAATATTACACAGCCGTTAAAAAGAATTCATTTGAATCAGTCCTAATGAGATGGATGAAACTGGAGCCCCTTATACAGAGTGAAGTAAGCCAGAAAGATAAAGAACATTACAGCATACTAACACATATATATGGAATTTAGAAAGATGGTAACGATAACCCTATATGCAAAACAGAAAAAGAGACACAGAAATACAGAACAGACTTTTTGAACTCTGTGGGAGAAGGTGAGGGTGGGATATTTCAAAAGAACAGCATGTATACTATCTATGGTGAAACAGATCACCAGCCCAGGTGGGATGCATGAGACAAGTGCCCGGGCCTGGTGCACTGGGAAGACCCAGAGGAATCGGGTGGAGAGGGAGGTGGGAGGGGGGATCGGGATGGGGAATACGTGTAAATCTATGGCTGATTCATATCAATGTATGACAAAACCCACTGAAATGTGAAGTAATTAGCCTCCAACTAATAAAAAAAAAAGAAAAAATAAATAAACTGAGACATAATTTTGCTGAAAAAAGTCCACCTAGTTAAAGCTATGGTATTTGCAGTAGTCATGTACTGACATTAATGTGGACCATAAAAAAGGCTCAGTGCTGAAGAACTGATACATTTGAATTGTGGTGTTGAAGAAGACTCCTGAGAGTTCCTTGGATAGCAAGGAGATCAAACCAATCAATCCTAAAGGAAATGAACCCTAAATATTCATTGGAAGAACTGATGTAAAGAGTCGACACATTGAAAAAGACCCTGACGCTGGGAAAGATTGAGGGTAGGAGGAGAAGGGGGTGAGAGTGGATTAGATGGTTGAATGGCATCATCTACTCAATGGACATGAGTTTGAGCAAACTTTGGGAGATACTGAAGGACAGGGAAGCCTGACGTGCTGCAGTCCATGGGATTACAAAGAGCTGGACATGACTGAGAGACTGAACAACAGCCATCTCTAGTTTGGGGGCTTCCTTGGTGGTTCAGTGGGCTTCCCATGTGGTGCTACTGGTAAAGAACCCATCTGCCAAAGCAGGAAATGTGGGTTTGGTCCCTGGGTGGGGAAGATGCCCTGGAGAAAGAAATGGCAAACCACTCCAGTATTCTTGCCTGGAGAATCCCATGGACAGAGGAACCCGGCAGGCTACAGCCCACAGGGCTCCAATGAGTTGGACATGGCTAAGCAACTGAGCACATGGTGATTCAGTGGTAAACAATCCATCTGCTAATGCAGGAGACACACGTTCAATCCTTGGGTGGGGAAGATCACTTGGAGAAGGAAATGGCCAACCACTACAATATTCTTGCCTGAGAAATCTCTTGGATAGAGGAACCTGGTGGGCTACAGTCCACAGGGTCACAAAAAGAGTTGGACATGACTTAGCAACTAAATAGCAACAGCATTTCTAATTTTAACTGTGTATGTAGAATGAAGACAGAAGTTTATTCTTTTTTTCTCTGTTAGGGTGATGATATACATGAGAATGAAGTATAAACTTAGGTGTTACAGGATTAAAGAAAAGGAGAAGAGTCTTTGCAACTTTACATCATCAACAAAATTAATTTACCCACACTAGCTTGTTTTTCAAATTTTGCCACTTTTCTCCTAAGGTAGGAAGCCATGCTTGATGGATGAGGTTTGTATAGGAAATCATTGAAGTTTGCATAGGAAATCATTGAAGTTTAAGCACTTGAATATGACCAGGTTTGCATTTTCTGCATCTTAAGTCAGATCACAGGGGAAGACTCAAGTTTTTGGTATGTGAAGTTGTAAATCAGGATGGAATTCTGAATTCTGATGATATGAAGATGTTATTAGCAACCCTTCACACAAAGTTCCCAAGAAATGTGTGTGTGACAGAGATGGGATTTTTTTCATGTTTCTGCATTCTACACAAATCCAAAGTTTTCCAGAGTGCCTTAAATTTAGATTAGGACATTTTTATGTTTTCCCAGTTATCATCTTTTCAGATGGCTCAAGAATATGAGGTGGGCTCTAACTAGACTTGGAGTAAAATTCTTACGGTTCCCTATAGATACTGTTTCCCAGAGGAATGAAGAAAATCATGCCCTGGGACATAATACAAGAAACTTTATGGGACTTCCCTGGTGGTCCAGTGGTTAAGACTCTGTGCTTCCAATGCAGGGAATGGGTTTGATCCCTCATCAGGCCATTAAAATCTTGCAAGCTGTGTGGCCAAACAAACAAAACCTCACTTGCTATTACTAGAGCTATAATGGTTCAATTCCTATTCCTGCAGGAGTGCTCTTTGCCAAAAGTGACCCTTCTGATTTTGGTTATATTTTTATATGTCATCACCTATAACTCAGCAGATAGGAGAAAGCAATTGAGGTAACACTTGTTTCACACAAGTCAGTATTTGTTAGCTTGCTGTTTTCCTGTGCTTTCACCTCTATCACGGACATGGGAATTTAGAGCAGTGTTAGGCATATCTCTGAGCTCTAGGAGCAAAGATGATTTGTAGAAATATCAACCAGATAAGAAAAGATTACCTGCCATCTTTTTTGCAGCGTTTTTTTTTTTTTTTAAAGACTAAACCCAGGAACTTGGTTTCCTATTAAAAATTGTATTAACAAATGGATGTCATGTTTGTTTCCATCCACCATTTCAATGATTTCTATAACAAATGTATTAATAATAAAATGGGAATGGAATGCTTGTGTCTCCTGATCAAAATCTTCACTGATTCCAATGAGTCCACCTACAGAAATTTTAGAAAATCCTGAAGAAAAGATCAAGTTCAGTGAAGCAGCCTCTCTCTATAAAAGAAAACAGTGGTACTGGTACTAAGGCTCAGATCAAGGATGAGAAATCAATTTACCTTATATTGCCTGATTATGTCATTGACATGATTCTGTCCTCTGTATTGGCTTGATTATTGGTCATATGTTCCTGGACTTATTAGGTCCTAAAGACATCAATATATCTTTAGGTAAAACTACTAACATATCTAATAAAGCATCTGTTACTAGGATCCAAGGCAAAATGCAGGTCACCAAAGACCATAGCTTTCAACAAAGTACAATTTCATATTTTTTTGATGACAGAAAGTTAGCATCAAGATTAAAGACAAACTGCTGACAATTTCTAAACCGGAAAAACAGAAATGGATCCAACTGGGTCTTTAAAATTAGAGTAGAGAATATATTATGATGGGGAAGAGAATCCAGACTAATCATAGCCACAAAATGCCCTGAGGGCCCTCTGTAACTGATACATTCTCAATCATAGAACTAGGGATCTGCAAATCACTAGACTTTCTGGCAACACCCTCCTTAACTTCCTGTCTCTCAAAAAAACAACACAAAGCTTAGGGAAACATGTTTTACTTGTGAACTTCAGGTCTCTGACAGCAAACATGTCCTGACCTCCCTAGGGAATGGATGCCCACTGAACTGTGGCACCAATTTGAGATTCTAACAGCAACCAAAGAGAACAAGGAGTGGTTGAGAAGGACATTGAAAGTGCTTACAGCTGGATTGGGAAGGAAAACTTTCCGCGGCATGTTGACTCTTTGTGACTTTATGGATTGTAGCCCACCAGCATCCTCTGTCTCTGGGATTCTCCAGGCAAGAATACTAGAATGGGTTGCCTTGCCCTCCTCCAGGGAATCTTCCCACCTCAGGGATCAAACCCACGTCTCCTGTGCTTCCTGTATTGACAGGTGAATTTTTTACTAATGCCACCTGGGAAGCATTGTTATCCTCAGACTATGAAAATAAACAATGATGAATGTAAGTGAATATTAGATTGCTAAACACACACACATATGCTACAGAAAAAAAAAAATCTGCCTCAATGATCAATACAGTTCCAGAATACAACTCCAGATTCATAATATCAGAGATAAAAACCTCAGTTTACAAGGAAATCCTTAGGGTTAGGTAGGTGTGCTCAGTCGTTTCTGACTCTTTGCGACTCCATGGACTACTAGGCTCTGCTGTCCATGGAATTTTCCAGGCAAGAATACTGGAGTGGGTTGCCATTTCTTTGAAACAAACATTGTATCCTTTTCATAAATTTTGAACACTACACTTTTGTGAACCAAATTTCTTCTTATTCAAAACATGTCTCTGGAGAAATGTCATGAACCTTAAAAAAGTGTCAGTACTATTTTCCAAATGGCTAATTCTTACAATAAAGTCCAATTTCTCCTCTGCTTATGAATGCCATGTTTTCTCACATGCTGGTAGTCAAGAGTCTCTTTTGTCCTATAGGTTTTAAGGCAATTTTTGGAAGTGGTATTGGGTTATACTCATGCACTTGCTCCTGCTAATATAATTTTTATTATTGGAAAAGTAGTATTTTTGAATTTTGAACCTATAGCCTTAGTTACACAAAAAAATTCACATGACCCCACATAAATCTGATATTTATGTAATAGAATGTGTTTATTTAATCTAACTGTCTGTATGAATAGCACAGGGAACAAGGTCTCTTACTTGGATGCCTGAGTTGTCAGTCATAGAATTGGTGAAGTTGGCTCTGAGGATAAAGGATTTTCAGAACGTTTTCCAGGGGTACTGAAAGAGTCTTAGTGCTTAAGTTGATAAATTTTAAAAGCTGTTTTGAGTGACATCTGCATTAAGACAAGAACTAGCCAAAGTGCTGCTGCTGCTGCTAAGTCACTGCAGTCAAGTCCGACTCTGTGCGACCCCATAGACGGCAGCCCACCAGGCTCCCCTGTCCCTGGGATTCTCCAGGCAAGAACACTGGAGTGGGTTGCCATTTTCTTCTCCAATGCATGAAAGTGAAAAGTGAAAGTGAAGACACTCAGTCGTGTCCGACTCTTAGCGACCCCACGGACTGCAGCCTACCAGGCTCCTCCGTCCATGGGATTTTCCAGGTAAGAGTACTGGAGTGGGTTGCCATTGCCTTCTCCAAGCCAAAGTGCTGGAAGTACTCAGTTTCACAGGTTTCAAATTTGGACAATGTTCAATCAAGACTGTAGAGAATATAACCAATTGAAATTTTGAAATCAGGTGAAAAGGCCATGCCCTAGGACATTGGGAAATCCAAAAGCACACAAATCATTTGCACACAGCATTGATCAAATATTGCATGGAGATTGGCCATCACATATTTATAAAACATAGCTGCTTGGAGTTTTGTAGTCACTATCTTTAATTCAGAGTGGCTCTTTGCTAAGAAACAGAGACTAGGTCTATTATTACCAAGATATTCTACAGTCACCACCCTTTGAAAATATTAGTAGCCACACTATCTTTTTTTGCAAAGGTATTCTTCGTTGCTTCACTCATGTTAACGTAACTTTGATCCTTATAATATGTAAAGATGCCACTTCTTAAATCTGTAGTATCATTCATTAAATAAAGTATTAATAACTGGGTATATAAATAAATGCATGGGTGAGAAAAAAGAGAGGGAAAGAAAGAAGAAAGGAGCAAAGGTGGAAGTGCTCATTGTTTGCTAGGGAGGTCAGAGAAAGTGTCTTATAAAGTAGCATGAGTAAAATAAGATCTGGCAAAAGGAGCAAAAAAGGTAAGCCTCCTAGATTCCTTGAAGGAGAATGGTTCAGCCAGAGGAAAGAAAGAAAAAACCCACAAAGATTTGCAGAAGCACACTTGACATGACTAAAGAACAAAAAGAACAATGTGTATGGAATAGAACGAAAAAGAGGAGAAAAGCTGGACACAGGTCCTACTCCCACGGGGGCCTGAGAGCATGGGCCCAGATGGACAAATGGCATTTAGACTCAATAAATACATATTTTATTTAAAAGATACAGATAAGTTGAAGTTAATCTTTTCCTTGGCACTCATGTTGGCTATTATTAATAATTTGTTCGGTGTTATTTTTCCAGAAGTAGGTGGTTGTTAAATCACCCACCATCTCTCAAATTAGTATATTTATTGCCAATAGTCTTATTTGTCAAGAATAGAGACGTGTATCTATGAAGTAAATGAAAATTTAGAGACATGTAGCTGTGAAATAAATGAAAATTAACTGCAATTTTCACTGTAATTTGGTATTAAATAGCAATAATCTTCATTTATTCATCCTTTAGATTAATATCCCTAAGCAATTTCTATGTGCTCATTTCTGGTCTAGGAACCATACTATAAACTCTGGGTGGATTGGGACATGATTGTGGAATATTGATCATTTTCAAAATTAGCAAAGCTTTTGGTATAAGAAACAAACCTGTAATACATGCTGAATAAATGCTGGGTTAGCCAAAAGTTTGTTTGGGTTTTTCTACAAAATGTTATAGGAAAATCCAAACTTTTTGGCCAACCCAGTAAATTATTAATATGCAGATTCAGTGCTAAAGAGTATATAGTTGGTGGCTAATTTTGTGAAATTTGGAGTCAAATGGAAGAGAGTTTCTTGATGTTGTTGTTGTTCAGTTGCTAGGAGGTATCCAACTTTTTGCTACCCTGTGGACTATGGCCGGCCAGGCGCCTCTGTCCAGGGGATTTCCCAGAGAAGAATACTAGAGCAGGTTGCCATTTCCTTCTCCAGGCTAAAATACATGATTATTTAGTCATAAGTGTGATGAACAACTGTTTTATAGTGATATTGATTAATCACTGTAGAAATTTATAATATGATGACTACTGTACAACAAAATAACAGTAACAGGGGTCATTGAAATACTTATCAGTATTCCTAGAGACAATGGAAAAGGACTAAGAATATAATTTTAGATATTTTTACTTGTTTAGAACATGATTAGGCCAAGTGCTGAAATGCACCTGAAAAACTTAACTCTGTTTTATAAATGGTGCCGGTCAGTTTATTAGATTTGTTTTTTGAAATTTCTCAAAAAAATAGTCTCAGACTTCACCAATTAACTACAAAGCTAATTCTATGACTATATTCACAAAAAAACCCAAATCATCTCAATATCTTAACTAAGAATAAGAGTAGGCACAAAAACAAAAGAGTAATTTGAAAGTGGATGCTGATTTCTCCCATATTCTTCTCATAGATAATTCATTAAAAGCTTGCAAATGTCAACTTACAAATCAAAGACACATTTGTATCTTCAGGTTCTTACATTTAAAAGGAGAAATGCATCCATGTTTATGTAGGATATGTCTGTCATTTCAACTTATAATTACTTGTCAGCTTTCACGAAAAATGAATATTCAAGGACATAGGAAGAATCATCCATGCAATGAAAACATCAATGATTGTTTTGGAAGGCATTGAATAAGTTGTCTATTTATAAACCTTAGTAGGAATCTAAAGGTACCTAATGCTTTTCTTGTAGATCACAAAGAAAGAAATAAAATCTAATCAGCAGAATCTTGATTATAAGAAGTAATGCTTATAGTTTCTAGAGCAGGACTTGGCAAACTTTTTGGTAACTGTTCTAAGTTATTTCAGACTGTGCCGGTAAACATTCTGTCTGAGCTACTCAACTCTATTCTAGTAGTGTAAAAGCAGCCTGTGCAAACAAGTCTGGTTGATAAAACTTTATTTAAAAAGCAAGCAAACAGCCAGATTTGGCTCAAGGGCATTCAGTAACATCCACTAATTCTTGAATGCTTTAATACCTCCAGTAATATCTAGTCTAGTGATTAAGTCTTGTCTACGTGAATCAATTAAAAACCAAATGAAAAGTTCACCTGAACTTGCCTGCTTTTGATATATTTGGGGAGACGTAGGAAGGAAGGTTTTAATGAAGCACTTAACCCATTAAAAATAGGTTTAAAAAAAATAGGTTTAAATAAGAGGGATGATGTATCTAGTGTTTTAAATCTTTTCCAGGAGAATCCCCTGAAACTTATGAGAGAAGAAAATAGAATAAACTAGAAGTCAACATGTTTGGAGTCTATAACTGGTTTTACTACTAAGAGTTCATATAATTTAACTTCTTTGTGCAAAAAAAAAAAAAAAAAAAATGGAGAGAGAGAGAGAAAATACCTAAACTCAGTGAACTTTGAAATTATTCCAAACTGTAAAAGTTGTTGGTACTATGAATGAAAGGGCTCTGTGATGGTATCACCAATAGTAGAAAATCAGTGTAGTAAGAGCCAATGGCAACTAAGAGGATACATATTCTATCGGGCAGATCTGCTATTAGCATTGGAAGCTGAGTTGCCAGGCACATTTTAATGAAAATTACATAACAATGATGGAATGTCTCATACACACATGCATACATTGCAGGCAGACTATGTTCAGCACCCAAGCAATCAAATAGACAAATATGCTACCAATAAGCTAAAATATTTCATTGCTTGCAAAACAGAAGCAAGTGTAGTTCACCTCAGAGCATATGGGGCATAGCCTCCTACCCTGATGTATTAGGGGGCATCCCTCATAGCTCAGTTGGTAAAGAATCTGACTGCAATGCAGGAGACCCCAGTTCAATTCCTGGGTCAGGAAGATCCCCTGAAGAAGGGATCCACTCCAGTGTTCTTGGGCTTCCCTTGTGGCTCAGTGGGTAAAAAATCTGCCTGCAATACAGGAGACCTGGGTTCAATCTTCAGAGTTAGTTACCCAGTCGTGTCCAACTCTTTGTGACCCCATGGACTGTAACCCACCAGGCTCCTCTATCCATGAAATTCTCCAGGAAAGAATACTGGAGTGGGCAGCCTTTGCCTTCTCCAGGGGATCTTCCCGACTCAGTGATCGAACCTGGGTCTCTGCATTACAGGCAGATTCTTTACCTTCTGAGCCACCAATCCTTAAACATCCTTAAAATATGTTAGTTTGTAGTTTATCACATTTGATTACTAAAGAGTGAGATGCTGCACTTAACTGTGAATCTAGAATAGTCTCAATGTAAGTAGTTTTCAAGAAATGTAATCTCAAACTCCCAGAAACTCAGCTATTAAACTCAAGAGTGAAAATATTGATAGAGGACTGGCTTAAGGATATGCTGCCTATTGATTACATAGAAGTTTTGTTTTTTTTTTTTTAATTTTTTTGAAGTATAATTGGTTTACAATCTTAAATTATTTTCCGGTATACAACACAGTGATTCAGTATTTTTGTAGTCTGTAATCCAGTGAAAGTTATTAAAAAATAATGGCCATATTTCCCTGTGCTGTAAAGTATATCTTTCTTGCTTATTTACTTTAAACATAATGGTTTGTACCTCTCAATTCCCTACACCTGTACTGCTCCTCCCCACTTCTCTCTGATGACTGGTAACACCTAGTTTGTTCTCTATATTTTGACAGGATTCTTTAAAACCTACATTTCTATTAACTTAGACTAGCTGAAAACCAAACTTCTAAGGTGTATTATATTGTACATCCCACCACTCCCATCTCGTCTGTTCACCATAGAATTGGTTTTACTGAATAAGACTTTGCTGTGATGCTATAAACATAAGTTGATGATCCTTACATGCTATGTGGCTATATTCTCTGGTTTGCCTGTGGTCCTAGCACAATGACTAATAAGTTCCCTCTCAGTTCAGTTCAGGTCAGTAGCTCAGCCATGTCTGACTCTTTGCAACCCCATGAACCACAGCATGCCAGGCCTCCCTGTCTATCACCAACTCCTGGAGTTTACCCAAACTCATGTCCACTGAGTTGGTGATGCCTGCCGTCCCCTTCTCCTCCTGCCCTCAATCTTTCCCAGCATCAGGGTCTTTTCAAATAAGTCAGCTCTTCATATCAGGTGGCCAAATATTGGAGTTTCAGCTTCAGCATCAGTCCTTCCAATGAACACTCAGGACTGATCTCCTTTAGGATGGACTGGTTGGATCTCCTTGCAGTCCAAGGGACTCTCAAGAGTCTTCTCCAACACCACAGTTCAAAAGCATCAATTCTTTGGCGCTCAGCTTTCTTTATAGTCCAACTCTCACGTCCATCCATGACCACTGGAAAAACCATAGCCTTGACTAGACAGACCTTTGTTGACAAAGTAATGTCTCTGCTTTTTAATATGCTGTCTAGGTTGGTCATAACTTTCCTTCCAAGGAGTAAGCGTCTTTTAATTTCCCAACTACAATCACCATCTGCACTGATTTTGGAGCCCCAAAAAATGAAGTCAGCCACTGTTTCCACTGTTTCTCTATCTATCTATTTGCCATGAAGTGATGGGACTGGATGCCATGATCTTAGTTTTCTGAATGTTGAGCTTGAAGCCAACTTTTTCACTCCCCTCTTTCACTTTCATCAAGAGGCTGTTTAGTTCTTCTTCACTTTTTCCATAAGGGTGGTGTCATCCACATATCTGAGGTTATTGATATTTCTTCCGGCAATCTTGATTCCAGCTTGTGCTTCTTCCAGCCCAGCGTTTCTCATGATGTACTCTGCATATAAGTTAAATAAGCAGGGTGGCAATATACAGCCTTGATGTACTCCTTTTCCTATTTGGAACCAGTCTGTTGTTCCATGTCCAGTTCTAACTGTTGCTTCCTGACCTGCATACATGTTTCTCAAGAGGTAGGTCAGGTGGTCCAGTATTCCCATCTCTTTCAGAATTTTCCAGTTTACTGTGATCCACACAGTCAAAGGCTCTGGCATAGTCAATAAAGCAGAAATAGATGTTTTTCTGGAACTCTCTTGATTTTTCAATGATCCAGTGGATGTTGGCAATTTGATTTCTGGTTCCTCTGCCTTAAGGCACCCTTTATTTTTTTTTTCTCTAAATGAAGAGACTTAAACAGTTAATACCTTTTCAAAAAATCAGAGGGAAAAAATAAAAAGCTTCACTGTTCTCTCATTTTCCCGGAACCACTTGGGATGAGAGAGAAAGATCATTAACTAATAGACTTTCACCATTGTAGAATGCATATGGCAAATGTTGAAGGAAGACTAATGACATCCTGCTTCTTGGTCACAAAGGAAGTTGGATCTTGACCTGTGTGAGCACAAGAGGAACACCAAGCAGTGCTCAGCAGATGGATGACAACTGTCTACACCAGAAAACAGCTTAAACCATTGACTCAGATCGCCCTGGAGAGATGACCACAGGGCTCTCAGTTTTTGAGGATCAGCCCTTTTAGTAAGTTGCCAAGTATTTAGAAGCTAGAATGTCTAAGCAAAAATGAATCATCAATCCTTTTAGGATGCGTCACTCTCTTTAAAGCAATCCTACTGATACCTACTTGAAGATACACAACCTTCAAGTTTTATCATTCCATTATATTTTTAAAATGCACAAATTTCAACTATATGGGACACCAAGAAGATCAAGTGAATAAAGCCACATTTGTTTTGGGTAACTGAGTCTCCCAAATATTATTGTTTAAATCTCATTTTCTCCCTTAGTTTACATTTATTATTGCTTCTTGCCTGAATTTTATATCATTTTAAATCTTCATTGGAACAAGGCAGATGATAAATAAATGAACAGGGAAGTACGGATGAAGTGGTGACATTGAACAATAATTCTCAGGCTTCTTCTAATCATGCTGAGACTTTCCAAGGATAGGATGGTAGTAATTCATTTAACATTAGAGAAGATATCACTATATCAACCTTTCAATATTATAATGTATTTTTATTCTCTTCCTCTCCTTCTCAAATAATGGAATACAGTTGTTCAACAAGCCGCTCTCTGCTACCCATCTTTTTGTGAGAATGAGTGCTAAGTTGCTTCAATCATGTCCAACTTTTTATGACCCTATGGACCATAGCCCTCCAGGCTTCTCTGTCCATGGAATTCTCCAGGCAAGAATTTTGGAGTTGGTTGCTATGCCCTCCTCCAAGGGATCTTCCTAACCCAGGGACTGAACCTGCATCTCTTACATCTCCTGCCTTGGCAAGCAGATTCTTTACCACTAGCACCACCTGGGAAGCCCCCTTTTTGCGAGCACAGTGTATATTTTCTCAATGACCCACTGAAGGAAATATGAGACAGAAGAAGATTTTGTCCTACTCACTAATTTATTTTAAATCTTTTGGCCTCTTTCACATCCTACATGAATTATGATACTTTGTCAAGAGAGGTGAAATCTAAATATAACTTCTTAGAGAATCATGGCTTAAAAGGAAAACAGAATGGTAGTGTTCTGTGCTGTGCTAAGCTGCATTAGTCATATCCGACTCCTTGCGACCCTATGGACTGTGGCCCTCCAGGCTTCTCTGTCCATGGGATTTTCCATGCAAGAATACTGGAATGAGTTGCCGTTTCCTTTTCCAGGGGATTTTCCTGACCCAGGAATCGAACCCATGTCTTTTACATTTTCTGCTTTGGCAGGCGGGTTCTTATCACTAGCGCCACCTGGGAGGACCTGGTAGTTTTCTGGGTTAAATTATATTCCCCCAAAATGTAACCTGAAACCCTGACCTCTAGTTCCTGCAAAAGTGACCATGTTTGGAGGATACAGTCTTTGCAAATATGACTAGCTAAGATGAGATTGTACTTGATTAGGGTAAACCTTAATTCTAATGCAAGATGTCCTTACAAGAAGGTCATGTGAAGACATACAGACAGAGGGAAGAAGGTCACATAACATCAGAAGCAGAGATTGTCCTGATTGCATCCAGAGATGCAAGCCAAACATGCCCGTATCCTTATATCTGTCCACTGCTCTATTAAGTGTGTATCCACATTGCTCAGCTAGAAAAGTCTTTCTTTACAGACCTTTCCACTTCTACACCATAGCTGATGAAATCATACTCATAGTTGGTTTGAACCTAAATCCTAAACCGAGAACTGGTGACTACTTCATCAACATAATGGCTGTCATTAAATGAACATATTCTATATATCTAGAAATATTTACATATATGATCACATTAACCCAACCAGCCTGACCCATAGAAAACAATCATTAATGTTGAATAAAATGAATGAATAAACAAATTAATATCAACATGCCATCAAATTAAATTTAATAAAATCATAAGATTAGAGGAAAATAAACATTTGAAAATTTCTATATCAACAAAGGAAAGCAGACATTTCATACATGATAGTGACCATTGAGACACTGATGTTCTAAAAATATTAGGCTTCTGCAGAATTCTTTTTTTTTAAATTTTTATTAGTTGGAGGCTAATTACAATATTGTAGTGGTTTTTGCCATACATTGACATGAATCAGCCATGGATTTACATGTGTTCCCCATCCTGATCCCCCCTCCCTCCCCATCCCATCCCTCTGGGTCTTCCCAGTGCACCAGCCCTGAGCATTTGTCTCATGCATCCAACCTGGGCTGGTGGTCTGTTTCACCCTTGATAGTATACTTGTTTCAATGCTGTTCTCTCAGAACATCCCACCCTCGCCTTCTCCCACAGAGTTTAAAAGTCTGTTCTATACATCTGTGTCTCTTTTTCTGTTTTGCATATAGGGTTATCGTTACCATCTTTCTAAATTCCATATATATGTGTTAGTATACTGTATCGGTCTTTATCTTTCTGGCTTACTTCACTCTGTATAATGGGCTCCAGTTTCATCCATCTCATTAGAACTGATTCAAATGAATTCTTTTTAATGGCTGAGTAATATTCCATGGTGTATATGTACCACAGCTTCCTTATCCATTCGTCTGCTGATGGGCATCTAGGTTGCTTCCATGTCCTGGCAATTATAAACAGTGCTGCGATGAACATTGGGGTGCACGTGTCTCTTTCAGATCTAGTTTCCTCGGTGTGTATGCCCAGGAGTGGGATTACTGGGTCATATGGCAGTTCTATTTCCAGTTTTTTAAGGAATCTCCACACTGTTCTCCATAGTGACTATACTAGTTTGCATTCCCACCAACAGTGTAAGAGGGTTCCCTTTTCCCACACCCTCTCCAGCTGCAGAATTCTTTTACTTCACTATATTAATATATATTTTTAACCAGAATATTAGAAATTCTATTCTTACCCTTTGTGCTATTTTATTGCTTTATTAAGTTCTCTGACCTATATTTCAGAGCTGCTCTTGCACTAACACCCAAGACTCTCCTCAGGTAGAGGTACTGCCTCAAGAACCAGGGTGACAAAGGTTCTTTGGAGCAGGTCTCACTGTTCACAATGAGTCTGTAGGAAATTGTCAGATTTTTCTCCCTCTGAATTTTGTGGAAGAGCTGACTCATTGGAAAAGACCCTGATACTGGGAAAGATTGAGAGCAGGAGAAGGGGGAGGCAGAGGATGAGATGGTTGGATAGCACTGCCTAGTCAATGGACACGAGTTTGAGGAAACTCCGGGAGATGGTGAAGGACAGGGAAGCTTGGTGTGGTGCAGTCCATAGGGTCACAAAGAGTCAGGCATGGCTTAGCAACTGAACAATAACAGCAACAACTAGCAAACATGAAACACTCTTTCTCTATAGGTCAATGATTATGGACTTAGCCTCTGGATTTAGACTACCGAGGCTTACTATTCACACCACTTAAAATCTGTGTGAACTTTGAAAATTCATGGAGACTCAATTTCTCCATCTGTATAGTACCTAATTGGAAGTTTTATTCTAATGGTTAAATTTGTAGTTGAAAGCTCAAAACACAGTAATTGTAATGATTTAAGAACTGCTAGATAAAGAAGGGTGATAATCAAACTCTATCCTAACTTTCTCTTTCTCCTTCTCTACCATATACCATGCCCCTACCCTTTCCCCATGATCACTTTACACAAATAAACTCTCAATATATGCTGGTATTTGAGAATCTTGCCTTCCCATGGAAGGTGTGGCCATGGAAGATCCCCATGGTACCAAGACCTGTGTGCCGATGCAGTAGCCTGACATCTGTGTGTGACTATGCTCCTGCATCTTTGGCCCAGTGAATTCCTTGCAGTTAGAGGATTCCTCTGTGTCTGATTGGTGGTGTTGGCAGTGATGATGCAAGAGCAGGGAGAATTGTGGGTAGAGGGAGGCTCAGAATATAAAGACAGGACAGAAGATTAAAAATGGAAGACATTTTCTAGATCAAGACATTTATTTAATAGTTGAAGTCAATAAAGCTAGAAAAGTGACATGTCTGACTAAAGTCTGTATTAACTAAAATTGTTGGGTTTGGCTTATCTTTGGGCTCCCTATTTCTGCCCTATTATCTACCCTCAAACCCCTAGAAACTTGGAGTCACGCCAACCAGAAATTATCAGAGAAAAGAATCACAAACTGGGATCCACTTTGGGAAACAGGATGATTCTGCATGATTAGCTGATTAAATGAGGCAAAATCCAGTGTAGCATTTCCCTTTCTCTCTCATCCCTTGGAGGAAAATTTGTGGAAGAAAGAAAACTGGTACTATAAATATTAAGCATTTCAATAGTCTAGTTTTACAGGCTATTTTAGTGTTTTTAAGTAAGAGGAAAAAGTATGAGTGTTTTAACTGAGGATCCAGTTTCCCTTTGTTATTTTAATTTCAACTTTCCATTAGCTATGCTATGTCATTGTTCTGGCTATATTAATTTGAATCCATCCAGCCCACAAAGGGTAACATATCAACAGCTTTCCATAGTATGGGGAAGGGATGATCTTAAGAGGAAAGTGTTTCTTCATGCCTCCAGGTCTTCAGATGTATTTGCGAATAATCATCAAGTGAGATGAGGGTGGAATATTATGTATCATAAATCAAATGATAACAAAGGATCATTTTAAAAATGTGTATTGAGTCTGTACTATGTCAGGTATCATATAGGTTACCAGGGATATGAATATAAGACTTAGAGCTCATTCTCAGGAAACATAGTCTAGTAGGAAACCCTAACATGTTAATTATTGAAATAACTGACAGTAAACGTAATGCTACAGATACAACCTATGTACTAGTCTTAGAAGTGGTCCCTAAATCACACTGGAACTAAAAAGACAGACATCCCTGAGGAACTGACTCTTGACGGACAAATTGATTGGGAAGGAAAAAGCCTTTGAATTAAAGAACAGGGATTTAAAAGCTTTGATTGCAAGTTAGCAGATTACTGGCAAAATCTGGTTCATCCTCACCTCATGTTCCATTTTACAGTTTATGAAAACCAACTGGGGATGCTCATTAAAAACTTGAAAATTCTCCATAGAATCTTACATTAATCAAAGCCCAGATGCAGCCTTATGGCCAAATATGTAAAGAACAATTGAGGAACACTGATTTTTCCTTACATCAATTGCTTGCCCTTGTCCTAGTAACAAGATTTATATTTATAATAGAAAGACAGGAACTCTGAGTGTGTTTATGCCTCTGAGCTGATCTTTCTCACGATGTCTGCTTTCCTTTGATCTTCTGCCCAGGTCCTGATCTCAGTAATTAGCAAATTAAGCAAGCTCTATATGTGAATTCACCTTTCCATTTTATGGGTTTGTTAAAATAATAACCCAAGTACTTGACACTTAAACAACAGGATATTTGTTATTTTTAATGTAAAGGGCACTTGTTTCATTAGAAAGATCATACATCTTGACAAAGAGTTTGAGCTGTAATGGGTTTCACAAATAGTCATGGAGTCACAGAGCTCCCTGCTCTTGTCATTGCCTCACATTCACAGGAGGCTTAAATTTAATCTCCAGGGTTCAGTTAGGAAAGGGACCTGAGGGGGTAAGGTTCTGATTGGGAATCAATATTTTGAGTTTTAGCCTTTGATTACAGACCCTTGGTTTAGGTCACTTTGACAGATTCATGCAGTCATTCAACAATTATTTATTGAACATTTGCTCCATGTCAGGCACTATTCTATGAGCTGGAATATGCCAGTAAATAAGATAGCTAGAACTGCCTGCACATTGTGATTGTTTTTGCAGAACTGGAAAACTGTCCGTCAAAATGGGAACCGAGCACTTACTTGCCAGTCCGATTACTTGTCAGTTCTATTGCTCCTCCAAAGTTATAGTGAATTCAACTCCCATTTGGCCTTTGGGAAATAGGAAAAGTTTGAAATTGGCCATTTCCATTGCATCAAGGACTGATGTAACAAATGGACATGGATGAGAGGGGAAGGAAGTTACAATAACAAGAAGATGTAGTGTTAAAATACAGCACACTCTTGTTCATTGTGCCACCTGTTTAAAATCTGATTTTAAAAAATATAAAATACATGCAATATGTGCACAGATCACAAGTGTACACTTTTAGATGATTAACATCTTATTTTGTATTTTTAAAGATGATTAACATTTTATTTTATATTTTTAAAATTTTACTATAAATTAATATAAACTTGCAATAGTTGTAAGACTCAGTTGATGTGTAACCTCATACCTTGAACTTGATAAATATAAATTTAATGAAAATAATTTTCATATTTGAAATATAAAAGGTGAATAGTAGGAAAATTTTAGGACAAGATACAAAGAGCAGTCTCTGAGAATGAACAATACTCACTTTTCTTTTTCATTAGTAGAGTTTACTTTTTGGAACAGCTTTAGGTTTATAAAAAAAGTGAGCAGAGAGCACTGAGAGTTCCTATATCGACTTCAACATACAGTTTCCTTCATCATTATTTTTATGTTGAAGTATAATTGATTTATAATATTAAAGTTGTTTCAGGTGTACAACATAGTGATTCAATATGCTTAGAGATTATATTCCATTCCAAGATATTATAAAATAGTGGTTATATTCATTGTGTTATACAATGCATCCTGGTAGTTTATTTATTTTAGACATAATAGTTTGTACCTCCTAACCCTCAATCCCTTATTCCTCTATCCCCTTCCTTCTTCTCACTGGTAACCACAAGTTTGTTTTCTTTAAGGCTGTTTCTTATACTCATTAAATTTCATATATAGTTTTCATATACTCATTAAATTGTTTTTAGATTCTATATATAAGTAATAACATATAGCATTTGTCTTTCTGACTTATTTCATTATGTACAATACCCTCCAGTCCATTCATGTTGTAGCTAATGGCCAAATTTCATTATTTTTATGGCTAAGTAATATTTCATTATATGTATCAATATGTATATCACTTATTTATCAATTCATCTTTAATGGATACTTAGGTTGCTTCCATATCTTGGCCACTGTAAATAATGCTGCTACAAACATTGGGGTGTGTGTATCTTTTCAAATTAGTATTTTTGGGTTTTTTGGCTATATACCTGGAAGAGGCATTGATAGATCATATGGTAGTTGTATTTTTAGTTTTTTGAGGAACTTACATACTGCTTTCCATACAGGATGCACCAATTTACATTTGCACCAACAGTGTACTGAAATAATTTACCTTTCTGCCAACAGTGTACTGAAATTTCCTTTTCACCACATCCTCACCAATATTTGTTATTTGTAGTCTTTATTTTTTTTGATAACCATTGTGGCCTTTCCCTAATGATTGGCAATGCTGAACATCTACTTATGTGCCTATTGGCCATCTGTATGTCTTCTTTGTAAAACATGTTTATGCAGATCTTCTCTCATTTTTAAATTGTTTTTTTTTTTAATATCAAGTTGTATGATGTTTATTTATTTTGGATAATATCTACTTATCAATCATGCATCTTCAAATATTTTTTTCATTCAGTAGTCTTTCAGTTATTTTTGTGAATGGTTTCTTTTCCTACTTAAAAACTTTTGGTTTGATTAGGTACCATTTGTTTATTTTTGCTCTTGTGTCCTTTGTGTTAGGAGATAGAGCCAAAAAAAAATATGGCTACAATTTATGGCAAGAGTGTCCTGCCTAAGATATTTTCTAGGAATTTTCTGATTTTCAGTCTTACATTTGATCTGTAATCCACTTTTAATTTACTTTTCTATAGGATATGAGTGAATATCTTAATTTTATTCCTTTACATGTAGCTATCTAATTTTCACAACACCACTTACTGAAGATATTATTCTTTCCCTGTTGTGAATTCTTGCCATGTTTGCCATAAATGAATTCATCATAAGTGCATGTATTCATGTCTAGGCTCTCTATTCTGTTCCATAGATCTATTAGTCTTTTTGTGCTAGTGTCATGCTGTTTTGATTACTGTAGTTTTGTAGTATAGTCTAAAGTCAGGATGCATGCTACCTCCAGCTTTAGTTGGGGTTTACATCTCCTCCTCATTAATTCTTTTTTTTTTTTTTTTCCAGTGGGTTTTGTCATACATTGATCTGAATCAGCCATGGATTTACATGTATTCCCAATCCCGATCCCCCCTCCCACCTCCCTCTCCACCCGATTCCTCTAGGTCTTCCCAGTGCACCAGGCCGGAGCACTTGTCTCATGCATCCCACCTGAGGTACTGTAGCAGTCCAGTATAGGGTAGTGAATAGTGATCAGTTCTGTATATGACCCACTACACTGCAGTTCTGTATTACTGATCTCAGAAGGTCAGAGAAAGGAAAAAGATAGCCTCCCTATCATACAAGTCAATCCTTTCTAGTAAAAAAAGAGAATAAAAAATTGCTCTCATCTGTTATCTGTCCAGAGTATTGAATGTAAAGTCAAACAAAGCATCACCCCTCTAAGTCCAGAATTAGAATCCAAATATACCAACACCTGATGTGAAGAGCTGACTCATTGGAAAATACCTTGATGCTGGGAAAGATTGAAGGCTAAAGGAAAAGCGGGTGGCAGAGGATGAGATGGTTGGATGGCATCACTGACTCAATGGACATGAGCTTGAACAAACTCTGGGAGATAGTGAAGTACAGGGAAGCCTGAGGTGCTTCTGTTCACAAATAGTCACAAATAGCTGGACATGACTTGGCCACTGAACAACAAAAACAACACTGTATGAATTAAAGGATGAGAGCTTATGTTGAAATAATTCCAGGATTATTAAAAAATTTTCAAGCTCCTGGCTAAAAAAATCCAGATTTCACCAATTATACAGAAACTACTATAATTGAGCATGAACAAACTCCTATAGGAAAATGATTCCTACCAAGGATAATCTCAAATAAAAAATTCTCAAATACATGAGGAAATAATTCTACCTGTTGTATAGTCTATTGGCATAACACCAAAGAATGAGTATCAAAGAACTTGGTATAACTGGGCAATCTGAAAAAGTTCTAAAATAAGTATATTAAAATGAGACAAAGAAAGATTAAAATAAAATAAACCACAATTAAGAACAAGAGTTTATGAATAATCATCCTAGAGTTAAAAAAAAAGTAGAATCCTCATAAATAAAGATGAATATTTGAGACTTAAAATATAGAGATTGAGTTAAATATCAAATCGGTACTGCTGAAGAGAGATTTGTAAACTGAAAGATAAATTTGAGGAAACCATCTGAAATTCAGCAAAGAGATATAAAAAATAGAATGGCAGATCTCAAAATATGATCTAAGGATCAGAATTATCAGCATCACATAAAAGCTTGTTAGATATGAAACTCTTGAACCCCACCCTACATTTATGAAATGTGAGATTCTGGGAGAGTGGATCATACATCTATCTTTCAAGAAATTCTGCAGATGATTCTAATACTTGCTAAATTTGAGAATATCTGAACTAGAGATTATGAAAAAGTCATAAGAGCTATGGAGACATAGAAGTTGTTTAATATACTTCAAATATTCCAGAATAGAAAGGAATATGATATTTTTAATGCAATACTATAAACCATAATGGCTATGAATATCATTAAATTGAAAAAAAAAAGAACTTGCAGATTGGAGTAAGAAAATCATTCACTGACTTTATAACTGAAAGCAAATCCAATTTGCACATCATGGTGAAACTGCTGAATATGAAAGACAAGGTATTATCTTAAAGGCAATCAGTGAGGTTGATGTTAAAAATGGCAGTGTGAGGAGCACAGTGGAGTCTTTCCCCAGTTAAGCAAACAAAATATTTAATTGAAACTGATAATTTAAAGTCTATGGAAGTTCTCCTGAGGGTGTACAACAAATGGGCAAACCTCTATTCAAACAAATTACTAAATATAGGTAAGAAAACAAACAAAAAAAAATGACATTTAAGATATGATTCACCATCCTTTTTTTCACATTCATTTCAGAGTAATGAAAGCTCTACACAGGCATTTGAAACCAAGAAGATGTGGGCACCCACATTCCGCTCCAGATCTGAAGGACACTGGTCTCTTCCTTCATCCAATGGCAGAAGCTCTATTCTAAGTACAAGAGGGCAAGAAAACTGTAACCGAACACTCCTGCCTAGCTTGCTTATAGTATAGAGGTTCCATGTCCAATAGGGAAAGTCCAGAATGTCAGGGGCAGCTTCCCTGTCCACAGTCCCAGTTACTGAGCAGGATGTCACTCTTTGAAAGTGGACCATCCTCCACCCTTACCCCCAATGCAATGGCACAGAAGCTCAATAAAAGAGGGAGTAAAAAACAGAGTTCCCAGCACTGCCTAATTAAGATTAACTTACTTTGGAAGAAATCGTGGCAAAGTTCATGTCTAAGAGCATTATTGAACACAATGAAGGTCATCAAATGAGCAATTAAGAAGAGATTGGCAGCTCTCTGACACTAATAACAGAAAGTAAAACTGTTAACAAAAGAGAAGTTTAACAGAAAGAACCAGGAAAAGAATCAATTAAGGAGAGCCTTCAGGGAATCAGAGCAGCCCCAAAGACTGGCAAGCCTTTGCCTAGGTAGAGGGGCCTTACGTTATTGGATCAGCCTGTGGAACAGTTTATGCCACAGGATATTGCTGCCAACAACAATGCCATCAGCTAACACTGGAGACTAATAATTAGGAGTGGTATTCATAGAGGTAGACCATTCTAGGTGTTCAGAGAGACTGTGCACACCCAACGATGCATTCTGTGAGAAGAAACATAAAAGACTTCACATGACTGGGAAAGTCAAATTCACTAAACTAGGGCTTCCCTGGTGGCGCAGACAGTAAAGAGTGCTCCTGCAATGTGGGAGACCTGGGTTTGTTCCCTCGTTGGGAAGATCCCCTGGAGAAGGGAATGGCTACCCACTCCAGTATTCTTGCCTGGAGAATTCCATGGACAGAGAAGACTAGCAGGCTACAGCCCATGGGATCACAAAGAGTTGGACATGACTGAGCAACTTTCACTTCAGCCCAGTCCAGTCACTAAACAAATAAACATGCAAAAAACAACAGGATATTCCCCAAAGCATAAGGAATATGGATCCAGAGTTGTTACAATATATTACCTAAAATATCTAATTTTCAATAAAAAGTCATGATTCATGTGAAGAAACACTAAAATGTGGCCCAGAAGCAGGAATAAAAGCAAGGTTCAAAAAAATAAATGCATTCCAATGTGCATTGCAGCACTGTTTACAACGACAAGGACATGGAAGCAACCTAAATGTCCATCAACAGATAATGGGTAAAAAGGAGGGGTACACATAAAGAATGGAATATTACTAAGCCATTAAAAAGAATGAAATACTGCCATTTGCAGCAATGTGGAAGGACACAGAGATTATCATTCTATGTGAAATAAGTCAGACAGAGAAAGACAAATGTCATATGATATTGCTTATATGTGGAATAAAAAAAAATATATACAAGTGAAGTTATTTACAAAACAGAAATAAACTCACAGGCTTAGAAAACAAATGTGTGGTTACCAAAGAGGAAAAGTGGAAGGGGTTAAATTGGGAGTTTAGGATTGACATATACACAGTATTTTATTTAAAATAGATACTGTACAGCACAAGGAGCTTTGCTCAAAATTCTGCAATAATCTAAATGGAAAAATAATTTGAAAAAGAGTAAATATAAGCATATGTAAAACTGAATCACTTCACAATTCAAAAAATAGAAAGCAAATGTGCAGAGCATCAGGGACTTGAAAAATACAATTAAGCACATGAACATGTGTGTAATGGAAGTACAGAAGAAGAGAAAAAAGAGCAGAAAAATATATTTGAAGAAATAGTGACTCAAAAAATTAATGAAAAATTTATGAACACCTATGAAGCACAATGAATTCCAAGTAAAATTAATTCAAAGAAATTTCAGATTCCAGACACATCAGAATAAGAATAATGAAAGCTAAACGCACAGTGAAAATTGTGAAAGCAGCAAGACAAAAATGACTTGTCATGTACAAAGGAACTCCCAAAAGATGGAGGGAAAAAAGACTTATCAGAAACAACAGAGGTCAGGAGACAGTGGATGACATATTCAAAGTGCTGAAAGAAAAAAAAAAAGATTATTCAACTAAAATTTGTATATCTAGCAACATAATCTTTCAAAAATGAAGATGTAATAGTTGTATTTTCTAATAACATAAAAAGAGAATTCATTGCTAGCAGACCCATGTTAAAAATAAAATACTAAGGGAATTTATTTTGGCTGAATGCAATGACCAGAGATGGCAATTCAAATCCACATGAAAGAATAATAAGCAACAATAAACAATAATTTTTAAAGAAAGTATAAGTGTATAATTCTCCTTACTTCTCTTAAGTAATTGAAAACATAATTATATAAAGTACATAACTGTATTGGCTATGTTAAGCATATGGCATACAGAAATCTAATTTATTTGAGAAGAATAGCACAAAAGAAGCAGGTGAGGACAAAATTCTATTGAAGTATAGAAATTGCACTGCAGTTTGAATTCATAGGAAAAAGAGAAGCAGAAATAGTAAATAAGAAGGATATTATAAAATTTATACTTCTCTTTATTTCTTAGTGTTAAAAATAAACACAAAATTATGTAAAATAATGTATCATTGTGTTTATAATATATTTAAATAGAATATGTATAACAATCACAACACAAAGGAGAGAGGGAATTAAACTATACAGTAGTAATTTTTTATATCTCATTGTAAAAGTTACTATAAATCTGAAATAAATTCTAATGACATGTTTACATTAAGCTCCAGACTAGTGACTAAGAAAATAAAAGCTTTTTTAATTAACATGTTATAACTAGAAATCTTAATGCAAAAGAAAATAGTAAAGTAATACTAGGGAAGAAAAAAATATGGGACATATAAACATAAAAAGAAAAATGCAAGACCTGGTGGCTCAGACAGTAAAGAATCTGCCTGTGATGCAGAAGAGCTGGGATCGATCCCTGGGTTGGGAAGATCCCCTGGAGAATGGGATGGCTACCCACTCCATGGACAGAGGAGCCTGGCAGGATACAGTCTATGGGGTCACAGAGAGTCAGACATGACTGAGTGAGTTTCACATCATAAGATCAACTATATCAATAACAGCATTAAATGTAAATAGATTAAATAGTATAATCAAAAGGCAAAGATTGTTAGATTTGTTAATAATATAAAATGAGAATGGAAAATATACTGTTCTAAATACTTTTAAATCAATATTTTAGACTCAAAGATACAAATAGTCTGGTCATAAGAGAATGGAGAAAAACATGCCAAGAAAAAGAGCAACCAGAGAAGTGCTGAGGGCCTATAGTCTTGCAAAACAAAATAGGGAAAAAATAGACTTACAAACAAGTGTCACAAGAGAGATATTATGTAATGGTAAAAGCATCAATTAAACTTGAAGATGTAACAATTATCAATGTACCTAAAACAGAACTCTAAAAATCATAGAGTAAAAAAGTGACAGAATTAAAGGACAAAATAGACAATTCAACAGTACAGTTAGATATCTTAATACCTCAATTTCATTAATGATAGAACAACTAGACAGAAGAATTACAAAGATATAGAGGCTTAAACAACAGTAAGCCAATTAGATCTAACAATATCCATACAATGCTCCACACAACAAAGTATAACTTCTTCTCTTCTGCATGTGTAATATTTCCCAAGATCAACCATCTGCTAGACCACAAAACAAGTCTCAATAAATTTAAACACATTAAAATCATATAAAATATAGAGCCACAACAATATTAAATTTGAAGTTAATAGAGAAAAATTGTGAAACTGACAAATATGTAGAAACTAAATGATACATCCTTAAAAAAATCAAAGAGAAAAAAATCACAAAAGGGATTAGAAAAGTCTTTGAGATAAATGCAAGCAATAAACACAGCATACCCAAATTTATGAGATGAAGCTAAAATAGTTCTGACAGAGAATTTATGCCTGGAAAATCTATATTTTAAAAAAGATAGATATCAGATTGATAATCTACTACTTTAAGAAACTGAAAAGGAGAAAACTAAACCCAAAATAAGCATGATGTAGAAATTAATTTAAATAAGTGGAAATTAATGAAATTAGCAACCAAGAGAATAAACAAAAACAAACATAGGCTTTTTAAAATATCACCTAATTGACAAAACTTTAACTAGACTGTTCAAAAATAAAAAAAGAAACCAAAACATTTAAATTCCTAACTCAGGAATGAATGGGAGAGCATCACTACCAATCTCACAGAAATAAAAATGATTACAAGAATATAACAACTATATAACAATAATTAAATAACTTGCAAAAACTTGGGAAATTTCTAGAAAGACACAGATTGCTAAAACTGACTCAAGAAGAAATAGAAAAGAGGAGACAAAAGTTGCCAACTCCTTCTATAAGGTCAGTATTGCTGCTGCTAAGTCACTTCAGTCGTGTCTGGCTCTGTGACCCCATCCCTGGGATTCTCCAGGCAAGAACAAGGGAGTGGGTTGCCATTTCCTTCTCCAATGCATAAAAGTGAAAATTGAAAGTGAAGTCGCTCAGTCATGTCTGACTCTTTGCGACCCCATGGACTGCAGCCTACCAGGCTCCTCTGTCCATGGGATTTTCCAGGCAAGAGTACTGGAGTGGGGTGCCATTGCCTTCTCCGAAGGCCAGTATTATGCTGATACAAAAACCAAACAATGATACCACAGGGGGATTAAGGTATACTTTGGCCACCTGTGCAAAGAGCAGACTCATTGGAAAAGACCCTGATGCTGGGAAAGATTGAAAACAGAAGAAGAATGGGGCAGCAGAGGATGAGATGATTAGATAGCATCACCAACTCAATGGACATGAATTTGAGCAAACTGCAGGTCCTTAGCTACTGTGGGGGATGATGCCACGCCAGCATCTATGGCAGGGACATGCCTAGAACTTGGTTCATCTTCTGTCCTATGGACAGAACATCCCAAGGCTCTTTTCTTTTTTTTTTTTCCATTTATTTTTATTAGTTGGAGGCTAATTATTTTACAATATTGTAGTGCTTTTTGCCATACATTGACATGAATCAGCCATGGATTTACATGTGTTCCCCATCACATTTATACTATGGAATATTACTCAGCCATTAAAAAGAATTCATTTGAATCAATTCTAATGAGATGGATGAAACTGGAGCCCATTATATGGAGTGAAGTAAGCCAGAAAGATAAAGACCAATACAGTATACTAACACATATATATGGAATTTAAAAAGATGGTAATGATAACCCTATATGCAAAACAGAAAAAGAGGCACAGATGTACAGAACAGACTTTTAGACTCTGTGGGAGAAGGCGAGGGTGGGATGTTCTGAGAGAATAGCATTGAAACAAGTATACTATCAAGGGTGAAACAGATCACCAGCCCAGGTTGGATGCACGAACCAAGGCTCTTTTCAACTCAGCTAGGGCAGAGTCAACCTGGTCAGCCTCACCGCAGATATTCACGGAGACTATGGGACTCCTGAACAAACAGCAGGAGGAGACTATAATTTTGGGATGGATGGATTTCTATATCCCAGTTATTTCTATCAAGTTAGAAGAGTTGAGAATTTGTACTGTCACTTACTTATGAGAGAATGTCTAATTTTTTCATGAAAAAATGGGAAGCATATCTCTATACACACATTCTCACATCATTTCTATACAGGCAAGTAAGCTTTGTTAACTCTCTAACATATTGGTCAGTTTGCTCCTCCTCAATTTTATACCTAATGCACACAGATAAACACACACTTCTCACTTTAGAGAAAACCTATCTTCAAACCAATCAAACAAAGCCAATAAATATACATTGCAATTCAGAATTTCTGAGATGCTCAGTGAAATTTCTCTTGCTCTCAGGTCTCCTATATCAAATTTCTCAAATGCTCCAGAAAACTCCTCTTCATTTCCACAATACTAAAGAAAAATTTTTAAATATTCACAGTATCGGGGGGATAAAAAATATTTTTTCCCTAGAGCTTTTGAATCATTATCGAGTTATTTAGCTCAACTCTGAACCTGATCCTCAGTGATATCTTGAGGGGTCTGTTTGACCACATTCATTGATAAGGATCTGATTTGACCTTTCACTTTTGGACTGTTCTCACTGCTAAGAAGGATTTTTCTTTTTGTTTTCTTTTTGTATTTTGCTGAAATCAGCTGCCTTATCACTTCTCTACCTAGTTCTTAATGTGCTATCCCAGGCAATGCAGGATAAACAGAACCTTTGTCTCCTAGGTTCTGTAGCACTTGTCCTTCATCTCAATCTTGCACATGTATGTGTACTAGGCTGTGGGACTCTGAATTTCCCCCTGAAATGTCTCTCCCATACTACAGATCCAGATTTGGTCATGCAGTTATGTGCTGTCTGTGGCATCAATTGACAGGGTGCAATTAATGAAAAAAAGTGGGGGTTTTAGTATATATACCTCAAGTAATAGATATAGTCAATATGCAATTCAAGTTATTTCCCACTGCTTTAATTTTCCTGCCTAAGCTATGACAAATCTAGACAGCATATTAAAAAACAGAGACATCACGTTGCTGACAAATGTCTGTGTAGTCAAACCTATGGTTTTTCCAGTAGTCATGTATGGATGTGAGAGTTGGATCATGAAGAAGGCTGAGAACAGAAGAATTGATGAGTTTTAGAACTGTGGTGTTGGAGAAGGCTTTTGAGAGTCCCTTGGATAGCAAAGAGATCAAACCAGTTAATCCTAAAGGAAATGAACCCTGAATATTCATTGGAAGGACTGATGCTGAAGCCCCAATACTTTGGCTACCTGATGTGAAAAGCCAACTTATTGGAAAAGACCCTCATGCTGGGAAAGATTGAGGGCAGAAGGAGAAGGGGGTGGCAGAGGATGAGATGGTTGGATGGCATCATAGACTCAGTTCAGTTCAGTTCACTCGCTCAGTTGTGTCCGACTCTTTGCGACCCCATGAATTGCAGCATGCCAGGCCTCCCTGTCCATCACCAACTCCCGGAGTTTACTCAAACTCATCTCCATGGAGTCAGTGATGCCATCCAGCCATCTCATCCTCTGTCGTCCCCTTCTCCTCCTGCCCCAAATCCCTCCCAGCATCAGGGTCTTCTCCAATGAGTCAACTCTTCACATGAGGTGGCCAAAGTACTGGAGTTTCACCTTTAGCATCAGTCCTTCCAATGAACACCCAGGACTGATCTCCTTTAGGATGGACTGACTGGATCTCCCTGCAGTCCAAGGGACTCTCAGGAGTCTTCTCCAACACCACAGTTCAAAAACATCAGTTCTTCAGCGTTCAGCTTTCTTCACAGTCCAACTCTCACATTCATACATGACCACCGGAAAAACCATAGCCTTGACTAGATGGACCTTTGTTGGAAAAGTAATGTCTCTGCTTTTTAATATGCTATCTAGGTTGGTCATAACTTTCCTTCCAAGGAGTAAGCGTCTTTTAATTTCATGGCTGTAATCACCATCGGCAGTGATTTTGGAGCCCCAAAAAATAAAGTCTGACACTGTTTCCACTGTTTCCCCATCTATTTGTCATGAAGTGATGGGATCAGATGCCATGCTTTTAGTTTTCAACATTCATTTTAGAATGCTGAGCTTGAAGCCAACTTTTTCACTCTCCTCCTTCACTTTCATCAGGAGGCTTTTTAGTTCCTCTTCACTTTCTGCCATAAGGATGGTGTCATCTGCATAAAGAGGTTATTGATATTTCTTCTGGCAATCTTGATTCCAGCTTGTGCTTCATCCAGCCCAGCGTTTCTCATGATGTGCTCTGCATATAAGTTAAATAAGCAGGAGGACAATATACAGCCTTGACATACTCCTTTTCCTATTTGGAACCAGTCTGTTGTTCCATGTCCAGTTCTAACTGTTGCTTCCTGACCTGCATATTGGTTTCTCAAGAGGTGAGTCAGGTGGTCTGGTACTCCCATCTCTTTCAGAATTTTCCACAGTTTATTGTGATCCACATAGTCAAAGGCTTTGGCATAGTCAATAAAGCAGAAATAGATGTTTTTCTGGAACTCTCTTGCTTTTTCGATGATCCAGCAGATGTTGGCAATTTGATCCCTGGTTCCTCTGCCTTTTCTAAAACCAGCTTGAATGAACATCTGGAAGTTCACAGTTCATGTATTGCTGAAGCCTGGCTTGGAGAAATTTGAGCATTACTTTACTAACGTGTGAGATGAGTACAATTGTACTTTTGTACAATTTGGGCATTCTTTGGGATTGCCTTTCTTTGGGATTGGAATGAACACTGACCTTTTCCAGTCCTGTGGCCACTGCTGACTTTTCCAAATTTGCTGGCATATTGAGTGCAGCACTTTCACAGCATCATCTTTCAGGATTTGAAATAGCTCAACTGGAATTCCATCACCTCCGCTAGCTTTGTTTGTAGTGATGCTTCCTAAGGCCCACTTGACTTCACATTCCAGGATGTCTGGCTCTAGGTGAGTGATCACGCCATCATGGTTATCT